>NC_056737.1:1141654513-1141697013 GCF_019279795.1 Protopterus annectens
TTGGCGAGGCCAGTCCAGAGCAATTAGAATCATTTTTGTTTTTTCCCATCTGACTTAGTAAAACCATGGAGAGCAGAGGCAGAGGGGGAAAGGCATAGACGGATAGGTTTTTCCAACTGAAGGATAGAGCATCCACTTTCCAAGCTTTTTTGTGATGAGTTCTTGTGCAGAATTTGTCTAACTGGTAGTTTTGGGGAGAGGCAAAAAGATCTATGTCTGGGCCCCCCATTTCTTTGTCAACATGCTGAAGATTTGTGGATCCAGTTTCCATTCATGTGGGTCCATAAGATTTCTGCTTAGGTTGTCTGCCAGAGTAGTTTGCTTTCCTGGCAGGAATTGAGCTTGTAGATCTATTTGGTAAGTCAAGGCTGTGTTCCACAAGGCCATGGCTAGTCTGCAAAAGACGTAGGAGTGGGTACCCCCCTGCTTGTTTATGTACCACATAACTGAGGTGTTGTCCGTCTATCAGTAGTTGTCCTGGATGAAGGAAGTCCTTGAAGGCTGCCAGAGCATTCTGTACAGCTAGTATTTCTTTCTGGTTGATATGTAAGTGCATTTGATTTGTGCTCCATTCGCCCTGAATGCATTTCCCTGCCAGATGGGCCCCCCCAAGCATAGTCTGATGAGTCTGTAGTCAGGGTTTGGGTGGCAGGGGGTAGAATGAATGACAGTCCCTTGTTTTGGTGACAGGCCTCTGCCCACCAAAGGAACTCCTGTTGCAGGCAAGGAATGAGAGGAATCATTGTTTCCAGGCTGTGACAATGTTGACTCCATAAGCTTTTTAGGTACCATTGAAGTTTCCTCATATGCAGTCTTGCATATGGAATTAGTAGAATGCAGGATGCCATGAACCCAAAAGCCTGCAGAATTCGTCTTGCAGATAACATACTTCAAGTGGTCACAAAAAAAAAGCGCTATCAATTTAATTTGTTTGTCTGGCGTGAGGTAAGCCAGCTGGGCAGTTGTATTCAAGCTTGCACCCAGGAATGTAATTATTTGAGAGGGTACCAGTTGTGATTTCTTTTCGTTTATGGTGTACCCTAGGCATGTTAGAAACCTTTTTACAAATGCCAGATGTTGTAGAAGAGTGTCCTTGTCCTTTGCCTGAATTAGACAATTGACCAGATAAGGACTAATTTGAATGTTTGTCTGCAAAATGCAATCACTGGTGCCAGGCACTTTGTGAAGACCCTGGGCGCAGTAGATAAACCAAAGGGCAGTGCAGAGAACTGGTAATGCAAATAGCCTGCTTTGAAGCGGAGGTATCTTCTGCAAGATTTCCTGACTGGGATATGTATGCAGGTAAGCCTCTTAGGCCTAGAGTTACCACCCAGGCATTCTTGCCTAGCATAGGCAGTAGCTGTTGTAGAGTCAGCATCTTGAATTTTGGAATGTCCAGGAAAGTATTTAGAATGGATAAGTCCAGAATTGGACGCCATGATTTGTCTTTTCTGGGTACCAGGAAAAGTCTTGAATAAAAACCTTGTCCTTGTTCCTTTTCTGGTACTGGGTGAATAACCCCCATATCCATGAGGGACATAACTTGTTTCTGGGCCTCTGCCCACTGATTTGGGGGCAGATCTGGCCATCCGTTTGTAATTGGCAATGTGCGTAAATGAAATCTGTACACCTGGGATACTATATTTAAGATACTTGTCCTGGGTAATTAGATGTCAATTTTGAACATGAAGTGCTAGTTTTCCCCCCAAAGGGGCTGTCAAAATATAAGTGCTTGGAAATGGCAGAGGAAGTCATTGAAACGGCTTACCGTAGGGTGGTGCTTTGCTACTTCCTGATTTGGAAGTGGAGGCACCCCATTGTTTTGTCCTGTAAGATCCTTGTGACAGGAACCTGGAGCCTTTAGAGTGTCTGGGTTTGACCTGAGCGACTCTGTTGGGTACTGGAAAGGACCAGTTCTTAGTAGGCCAGTGCCTACTGAACCCGGGTGGCTGCACTTGCAAGAAATCTTTTACAGTTTGCATAGCTTTAGCTTTGTCTTCCATCTTTTTTAAAACTTCTTCTGCCTTATTACCAAACAGACTGTCCTGCTGTAAAGGAGCATCCAACAATTTAGCTTTAACATGATCAGGCAGATTTTGCTCCTTGAGCCAAGTATGCCTTCTTATCACAGATCCAGTTAAGGTGGCCCTGCAAGAGGCCTCCAAGGAATCAAAACCACATTGCAAAGTATGTTTTCCAACTTGTTCAGCTGAATGCAATAAATCCTGTAACTCTATTTTCCACACAATCAGAAATCAACATTTTCTGGTTCAGTAAGCCTATGACATGCTGTTGATATTTAAGCATATGAAATTGACAGTTTAAAGCCCTGATTGCCAGGGTTGCAGATGTATAAACCTTCTTACTCCACCTATCCAGCGCCCTGGAGTCTCTATCAGAAGGGGTAGGATTTTTATCAGTAGAAGCCTAACACCCTTGGGACCCTGAGAAATAGTTTCAGGGTCAGCAGTAGGATTTTTGAAAAGAAACTTGTGGGAGTCAGGAACTCTGTAATATCTGTCTGGCTTACTAGGAGCCAGAGGCAGGGAATCAGGAGCCATGCTTGATTCTGCGAAATCAACAACAATGTCTAAAACAGGAGGTATAGCCAAAGGCCTATGCAGAGGAAGAAGAAGAAAATCCCCAAGCCTCTTTTTGGATTCTGAAAAGTCCAGACTCTCCCAATGAAAATGTTACCTTACGGTATGCAAAGTCTCTCCAAAAGAAAAATCCTCAGAAGGGATGGATTCTTCTGCATCAGAGCCCTCATAAGGGGGGTAGAAAATTCCTGATCAGAAGTGGAATCAGAAGAAATGGAAACCTGATCTGAAGATTCATAACCAGTGCCTTGCCTAGGCCTCTTAGCAGGAAGGGGTTGGGAACCCATGATCAAGGTAATTAAATCCTCAGCCATTTTGATCATTTGTTTTTTTAGGCACAGGGACCTGAGCACGTGGCTCATGTGTCGTCTTTTTTTTAGACATAGTAGTAGTTGGTTTTGGTCTTGTTTTTGCTGATGGCGTCTGTTTAATATACAAATCTTTAGGCCTGAAAACACCCTCAGAAGCCGGTGCCTGCTCAGCGGCTCCAGATCCATCCAAGGGAAAGACATCCACGGGTTCAATACTTGAAGAATCTCGCGGCATACCGGACTCCAAATGGGTCTCAGTAGAGGCCTGCGACTCAAAAGTAGTGGGCATCAGGGGTGCGAAAGCACCTGAATGAATACCGGCAAACCGCCTTAGGAGAAGCTTAGTCATCGGTTTTGGACCTAGACGGTTTGTCTCTGTCTTTTTCTTTGCATTTTTTGTGAATTCCGGTAGTCTGATTGCTAACTGACGACATTTCAGGATAGTTAAATCTTGAACCAAAGTATTTAGAAGCAAAAATATACAGACACTTAGTGTGTTGGTTAAATTTAGCACAAAACCGACAGCAAGGCACGTTATGGTCAGGGCCTAGGTAAGGAATACAGTACAAATGAAAATCCTTATGAGGTATTTGCTTCCAACAAGTAATACAATTATTAGCTTTTACTGACATCGGTAAGGAACAAGAAAAAGTTTCCCCAACAGGGTACTTAGCTTTAGTTTGAAGACTTTGGTTCTGAAACTCGAAAACAACAATTTCAGGAGTCTGCTGACCGGCACTTGCAAACTGCTTCTGCCTGATTAAAATGGCGTTGGCTGCATTTTTTTATACCCCTGACGTCATGGAAGAGGGGACAGCAACTGATGCAGGACCAAAAGACTTTGTTATTCAGGCCAACTGAAGGCAACCTGCCAGCATATTACCTAAATGTAATGATTGCAAAAGTGAAACACGAAAAACATCATGGGAAGGCAAGCAGATGCAGCTCAAGCATGTAATCTTCAGACTAGCATAAGAAAGTCCTCTTTTGTATAGGTGACAGAGGTATTCTAGTACCTGTGCCAGCGTAGCTTGCGTAGGCAGAATACCATTAGGCAAACACCAGACAGAAAATCTTTTCCATGTGACCAGACGATTTCCTGGTAACTGGCTTTCTGGCTTCTTTCATTGTAGATAAGACATTCTGTGAAAAGGATTGCTTGGATGGAATCAGAGTTCTATCAACCATGCTGTCACAGTTTCAAGGTATTCAGGTTGGGATGAATTAGACCACTTATTATGGATAAGGTCAATGGAGAGAAAGTGTCTCTCTGTCACTGAGAATTAGGAGGTGTGAGGACCAGTGTTGCTTGGGTCAGTAGGGAAACTTCAGTAATACCATGGTGATAAGAAGTAATAGAGTGAAGGCATACTCAGAGGTCTGTCCAGATGAAAAGGTGTTGGTCTTGTATAACCCTCTCTTGGGAGTCTGAAAAGAAGTTCCCGATTTGTCTGTTTTATGGGGATGGTCCGTTTCTCTAACGCCCCATCTCTGGAGGAGGTCTAGAAATGCTTCCCTTTTCAATTTCCACTTGCTGGTGCCTAGGAATGATATCTTCAAGCTGTCTGCCAGCAGGTTTGCTTGCCCCACCCAATATGTAGGAGGCTATGGGAGGGAGTCCATATCTACAGGCCATTACCCATAGCTCTATCGCCAGTCTGCATAGGTGGCAGGAATGGAGTTTCTCCCTGCTTATTTATGTACCACATTACTGTAGTTTATCTGTTAATATCTTTACTGGTCCTAGAATCAATCTTTCTTGGAATGCTCTTAAGGCCAAGATGACTCATCTCTTTTATACTGATGTGTTGTGCAGCTACATGCTTGTCCCAAGCTCCTTAGACCCTGCATGGGCCCAGGTGCTCTCCCAAAGCCAGACCGAACTGTCTCCGTCTAAAGTCAGAGAGGTCCCTGGAAGTTGGAAGGGAGCTCAAGGGCTTGTTCTGACACTCTTCCCACCACTGAACTCTGTTTTTGCAGACAAAATAGGAGAAAGCTTTTTTAGGAAATACTAAAGTTTCCCCATGTGCAATTCTGCCAGTGGAACTAATAGCATGCAAGAAGTCATGTATCTCAGGTCAATTAAGTATTATATATATTATATATCAAGGTTCAACTTAACCAGTCCCTGTTTAGGTGGTGTGGAGATGCCTACTACACACAAATATTTCAGACATGGGCATTAATACTCTTCTAGCCTCCCAATATAACCCTTTTATAATATGTAGATCCCATTTGTCTTGTGCAGTTTGTTCCCAAAGATGAGAGAATGAGGCAAGTCTTCTTCCTACAGGTTACAGGGAAGGGGTTAGGGTGGGAGGTGGTGTACATAGTCACAGCTGCTCAGGTTGCCACTTCCACTGAGAGGTCTTTTCCCTCAGGGTGTTAGTTTTTTTTTTTGTTGCTGTTTAGGTGAAAATGGCCAGGACTTAACAGGATATTTCCTACTATATCCAGGAACAGGGGAAAGATGGAATTCTTTAACAGACTTCTTTAGGCTTCCTTTTTCATCCAGTCTCTCAAATGCTTCCAATGCTGGACATCTAAAAGAGATGTACCTTATCTGATGGTGCATCTAGGAATTCTGCTTTAATGTGGTCCGACAGGAGCAGATTCCTCAGCTAAGCCTGTCTCCGCATCATGGATTATGTGTCAGCCACCCTGCATAATGCATCTAAGTTGTCACCGCCCCATTTTAGTGTGTGTATAGACACACAAAGGCCTACATTGCACAAATCCTGGATGCCCCTCTGCAGGCTCGTATCCCTTGCCCCTTTGCATTTTTTTTTCTTTTAAATTCAGACACAAGGAATTTGAGCATGTGGAACTGGCAGTTAAGAGCTCTCATGGCCAGGGTGGCTGAGGTTTTTTTTTTTTTTTTGCCAAATTGGTCAGAGTCTACTCTCTCCATCATTTGTCAAGGGGTTCTTGGAGAATCTTAGACACCACAACAGGATCCTGCACTGGGATTTTAAAAGACGTTAGATGGACTTCAACACCATATAGAAATGATTAAGTTTCCTGGAGGCATGGGGATTGAGAATTGGACTGCAGAGATATGTCATTAAAACACATCATAAAAGGACTTTGTGGATTGGAGAAATAGACAATGGTTTATTAGCAGGGAGGTTCAATGTGCTCAGCTTGGGCCTAGGAGAATTTCTTAGACTTCCAACTGAAGCGTCCTTCATCCAATGAAAGGTATCCCCCCCAAAGGACAAGTCCTCAGGTGGAAAAGCTGAGGACAGGGTGTGTCTGAGTTAGTATACAAAACATTGAAGGGGGAGGATGCTCTACATATGCAAGTTCCTCTTCATCCTCAAATTCTGAGGAATCAATATCCCCTAGAAGGAAGAATCTCTTTTCCCACAAGGAGCTCCTGCCACAGGTTTCATTTCCACAGTGAATTGTCCAGACTTCATAAAACCCATAAAATGCAGCAGAGGCAGGGGACTGGCAGAGTTGGCTGGGACAAACCTACATGCCTCTTATGTTTTGAAGTTCTGGATTTCAAGGGGGGTGACAACGCCTCAGGTTGCAACCTGGATCCAGTTCCAAAGAAGTTCCTCCTTGACCATCACCCTCTGTCACCAGCACCTTGGTGTCAGAAGCAGTGTCTGCTTAATAGGCTGATGACCAATAGGTATCAGTTTGGTGTTGGAGTTTCGACTGGGCTGAAGTTATGTCAGCCTCCAAAGGGGTTGCTCCAGTGGACTCCAGCCTAACCAATGGGGCTGCAGAAGTGCCTCCCTGCAATCACTGAATTTCTAAATGGTGGTGGTGGGGAGGGGGTCAGACATGGAGATAATCTTCATGCTGCAGCACATCCTTTTCCTGTGGACATGTCACAGCACTTATTTGGAATGACTACTTGGGATCCAGCAGAAGCCATTGTGTACGAAGGCCTAACCCTACCCGATACTCTAAATGCTAATGGAGGGATATGGTCCTACCCTTTATGGTCTTATTGTTAAACCTAGCACAAAAGGGATAGTTAAGCATATCAAGCGGAGGCCCAAAACAGGGCACAACAGAACTTGGGGATCCGTTTCACAAGTGAAAAGCAGGTATTAACTTTTGTAAGCACAAACAAATTACTTAAAAGATTATGAAGTATGAGGAACGACTCCAATGAAGTACTTATCTGGATAAGTCTGGTGATTCTAGCTGACCAGTTTAACTGGTGACCTTCTCAAATACTATCTTGTGCACCGGACTACATGGAAACAAAGAAATGAAGATGACACCGGCCAATGTTCCTTTTTAGCCTAATGTCAGACATACAGACATCTGCCAGCTGAGGACGGAGAAAGACTAGCACTGAAGCTGGCTGCAGGCTGCTCTGTGGCAGGAAGTCCCAATACTCAGTGCTGCAACACTGACCACAACGAACTCCTAATGCCAATACTAACCAGAACACTACATACAGCAAACGAATTAAAAAGCCCAAAGTCGGAATTCACTAGTTTTAAATCCTTATACATTTTAACATTGCAACAATTCCAATTACTTAAAATATACAAGGCACATAAGTTTAGGATAAATCTTTAAACTGACCAAAGTTTACAATCCCATACAGTTAGACTGGTATCTTGAACCTAAGGCATTCATCAAATGCCAAGCCAACAGGTCAGCAACCAGAAAGAATCTGAAGGGTTCACTGGTCAGACAGCAGTACACAAAGAGTAGAGTTGCGTGAGGTACTCACTACAGCTGTAATGTCTGAATTCAACAGCGATGTGGAACACTGATTTGATGATTACTAGAAACGCACAGGTAGACAGTCTTAACAGACGGTAAAGAAAGTCAGACATCACAAATGTGTGTAAAGTTATCCCTGACACTGAAACTCTAAGGAGGAAGCCCAAAAGGTGACAGATTAACATGTCACTGTCTGTTCCTTGCAGTTACTGACACAAACAGTGATGTCAATAAGAAACACTTTTGCACATAAACCTGAAAGGCTAAACAGTCTGTATTACAGACCACAAATCTTAGTGGGGAATAAAAGGAAGCCAATCTGGTGGTCCCCTGCCATAAACAAACTTTACAACAAAAGGAAGAAACTTCTGCAGAAAAGAGGAAAATCCCAGGATGCAAAAAACTCCCTTACTAGCCTCAGTAAGAAACTGAGATGCCTCATAAAATCCTCCAAAGCTAGTTATGAAAATAAAATTGCCAAAGATTCTAAAGACAACCACAAAGCATTCTATAACTATGTCAAGAATATAAATGGCAATGCTCAGATCTGCTCTGAGCTAAAACAGAATGGCAATAAATATACTGATCCAAAGGATATTGCCAATATCCTGGCAGATCGATTCAGTGCCAACTTCACCCCCCTCTCACCCCTAAATGGCCCATCTCAATACCGGAAGATTGCCAAATTCCAGTAATAACGGCCACACAGGTACAAAACGCACTCTCTAAAGCCAAGAATACAGCATCCATGGGACCAGATGACATCCCGGCTGTGTACTACATGAACTACAATATGAACTGGCACCTCACCTAAGTGTCATGTTTAATCATAGCCTCACCTCAGGTTTCGTGCCCACTGAGTGGCGCAGAGCTACAGTTATCCCAATCCACAAGGGGGGATCCTCCTTGGATCCCGGAAACTACCGTCCCATCAGTCTGACAAGCCTTATCTGCAAGGCCATGGAGCGTATTATCATGGAACTTATAAACAAAGACATTGGCAACCTTCAAACACTGGACCCCACCCAGTTTGGGTTTGTGAAGGGCCGATCTTGTCTCCTGAACCTGATTGACTTCTTTGAATCAGTCTCCAGAGCCATGGAAAAGGGTAAGGTGGTCCACACATCCTATCTAGACCTTGCCAAGGCCTTTGACACCATCCCCCACTCTGGAATCATAGATAAACTTACTAAAAGTTGGGTATTAATCCCTATGTCACCCAATGGGTTGCTAAATGGCTTACTGATAGAACCCACACTGTAAAAGTAGCCGACTCCAAATCCAGCTCCAGACAAGTGACAAGTGGAGTACCTCAGGGTTCAGTCCTGGGGCCGCTCTTGTTTGGCATCTACTTCTCTGAAGTACAGGTCAACACTAAGGGACTCTGGCTAACAAAGTTTGCAGATGACTGCAAACTGCGATCCATTATTAAATCCCCAAATGATGTGGATACTCTACAAAAGGGCCTTACAGAAACAGATGTTTGGTGCCAGAGCCATGGGCTCAAGCTCAATGCCAAGAAATGTATTGTTATCCCCTTTTGGGAAAAAACATGTATCCATGAATTACCATATAGGTGGCAGTACACTAAACACAGAAAGTGTGATAAGAGACTTAGGGACACAGGTGGACAGTGGTCTCACCTTCGATAACCACATCGCCACAACAGTCAGGAAATCCTTCTATGTGGCACACCTCATCACGAAGGGCTTTTCATCCAGAAAAAAGGATGTCATTGTCCCACTGTACTCATCCCTCATTAGACCCATTATAGAATACAACGCCCCATTTGGTATGTACCTCTCAAGACATCTGCAACAACTGGAAAGGCCTCAGAAATACCTCACTAAAAGAATCACAGGCCTAAAGCAGATGCCCCACGCTGACCGCCTTAAAAACTCCAGCTATACTCTGTCGCATATCGCCTACTCAGAGGCGATCTCTGCTTAACATACAAGGCCATGTCAAACCCAGAGCTGTTGGACATGCTGCACTTAAAGAAATCCCAATCCCTCAGAGCTACACGCTCCAGGGATCTAAACCTTGTCATCACAATAAACAAAACATGCTGGAGGGATAGGTTCCTGACCCAGAGACTCCCCAGACTCTGGAATAGATTGCCCATACATGTCAAGCAGAGTGCCTCTTTGGACCTCTTCAAGAGGAACCTTGACGATTGGATGGGAGAAAGGAAATTCACCCCAGGGATCACGTCAGTCGCCCTGCTAGACAGGGGTCCAGGAAAGTAAATAATGTGGGAAGAAATAGCCAGGGAATTGTTATGGCTAGGCTTGTATAGGCCCTAGGGCTGATAGCCTAGTACCAACCTATGAACCTATGAAAAGGAAAACTGCACAGCTAATTTTCATCAAGTAAATTGAGGAGGGAAAACATCTAAGAATAAGCATGTCTCCACCCTCACACAACGCACTAATAAAAATGACGATGCTAGCATATCAGATCTACGGACAGTATAACGGATGAACAGGAATCTCTCCTGGTGCACTGATCTTAATGTTCTGGGGTCATAACAAATGCAGTATGTTCATCTACAGAATATTCATCTGCAGACTTGGTGATACCTTTGGGCATCCACTGACTGAAATAATACATGAAGGCTTGCAAAGTACCAAATGATAGGTAACAAACTAATTTAACATCTATGTATCCAAAACAGAAGTAAGACCTTCCTCCAAGATATCGCCTTAGAAGCCTAACAAGTACCATAAAATGATTTTGAATAATGATTCACTGAGTTCGTGAAGGACACCACATACACTGCTCTACTTGACATTAAACAGGTTTTCTTTGTCGGGTCCAGTCTAGTAAAGATCTATGAAACTGAGTTGGCAACTCTAATATGGTTTAACTGTTGTAGCTATACATTAGGATCTTGCAAAAGAACTGGATCATTCCATGGTTTTGTAGACTATCAATAGTTTAAACAAATGTGGAGTTAATCCTTTTATAATCAGATGGACAACAAACTAGGTATTGGTAATATAGCAGCATGTAATAGTTTAGAGGTAATTCAGAGGGCTCAAGTCTGGTATCCCACCTGTGACCCAGAGGGTGACAGAACTAAGAGTATAAAGGATAAGTCCTGACAAAATAACTTTAGCTAGCAGATTTAGGAGACCGACTCTGATACCCTTCCTTTGGGAGGAATAGACATCTTGTTGAAGTTTCCAGTAATTTATTCAATTAAGTAGGTAGATGGACAATCCAGTTTAGAGCAAACCATTCCCATGGACAACCATCCAGGTTCAGTTAATAGGAGCATTACTATTACTGTTTAACTTCTGTTGTCACTCCCAGTGTTTGACGAAGACAGTCTCTCAGTATGCAGATTACTCCAAACAGGAAGCCTTACATTTTCTTGACTGTTGAGTTTGATGTCAACGTTTATATTAAGAAAGTCAACATTTGGTCCCGGGAACTTGCTATTAAGTGCATGACAATGCACTTTGGACAATCTAGCATTACAGCCTCTGTACATTTTATTTACTGCAGGCAAACATAAAATGTCTACTGGTAATATTTGAAAGACCTGGAGATTAGTCAGTAGCACTCTGACCTTTCTCTATTGTGCCCTAACAGTGAAGGCAAAAGCTTTAAAGATGGTTGGCCTGTTTTATGGACCTATGTCCAATCACAGGTTAACAAACAAGTACAAGGCTAGTTGCCGTTGTAGGCCATTTTAAGTCTAGCCCATTTCCCTTTTTGTGCTCAAAATAACTTATCCCATTTAGTTAAAGATGCCCTTACCCATCCCATGGTCAATAACTATATATTAGACCAAATGAACTGCCCATCCCATGGGCAATAACTATATATTAGACCAAATGAACTGCCCATCCCATGGGCAATAACTATATATTAGACCAAATGAACTGGGGTCATACCATTAATAATTTGAGGTGACCTATGCATGGGATAAAGCATTTAGAGTCACCTCTGTCCATTAGTACTACAGGGAGCAGTCCTGGGGTAAATTTTCTGTTTCCCATGCAAAGATCCAAGTTGCTCTTCAATATGGACAGGGATGAACTTTGTTTTATATGGATGAGGAGTCCTTTCCACAGCAATAGTATCCTGAGATGTACCTGTCCCTCCAAACTGATTTGTTGACGTTGTAGAAGAGTACTTCTGATGCCATATGGCTTGCTGAAGTACAGTAAACCCATCAATAATGGGTAGAGGATGCCTTGTATACCAGACACAGGTCACCTCTTAGCAGTCTGTAGGATGCAGAGTATAGTGACAGAGCTTTGAGTCGCTCCATGTAGGATATATCTTTGGGGGCATTGCATGTATCTGGGACATCAACATGCCAAAGGAGGCATTATATTTAAATGACTGGCATAATCAGGGCTGAGTAAAAGGGGGAATGACATCCCTAAACCTAGACACAATCCTTTGTTTATAAACTCTACAATATAGGAGAATTTTCTTACAACGGACACATGTTGGTCTAAAGTTAAGCCACTGTAATAAACGTTCTCAAATCCCAAATAAATGGGTCAGCTCTTAGGAGTGCATTGTTGATGTGGTAGTTTCCTGGGGTATAGGACTTGCCAAAGGATACAATAATGCTTTTTTTTTTTTTGGCATTTAGTTTCAGCCCATGATTTTGTCATCAGTTACTTGGAACAAACCTTCCTGTAGGATGGCCAAGTCATTTGAGGATTCAATAACTGCTCCTAGCTTGCAGTCATCTGCAAACTTAGTCAGCCACAGCCCTTTGATATTTGTCATCGACTTTTTCTGAAGTAAAAACTAACAGGAAAGGTTCCAGCACATAACCCTGGGGGACTCCACTGGTGACAGGTCTCTTTGTGGAGGTAACTTTCCACCGTTTTGATTACTTGGGTCCTATCTGTGAACCAGCTGGCAATCCAGTGGGTGATATAAGGGTTTATTCCCAGTTTATTTAGCTTTTCTACTATGTTTGAGTGGGGTATTCTGTCAAAAGCTTTGGCCAGATCAAGGTAAGCAGTTTGTACTGTTTTGCCTTCATCCATTGATTTGGTGATCTTTTCAAAAAAAGATCCACCAGGTTGAGTAAGCATGACCTGCCCTTGACAAATCCAAACAAATATTAAGCAGACTTACCCAGATATTGCTCCTGTGTCACCCCTGAAAAGGGACCGTGTCCCATGGGCCTACCTATTTAATAAATGCGTATTTAGGTCACTGGTTCTAGTACTGGTAGAGCCACTGGAATTGCAGAGATACAGAACTTCTAGGACAATGGGCCTTTAATGGCATGGTAAATTAGACAAATATCTCTCCCTCAAAAAGTCTGCAAGACACTGAATAAAGGGACAGAACTTCAGGCTCAGGAGCTTTAGGACTGATTTTTGGCTAGGATTTAAAGGTCCTTCTGATTGTTTGAGCTGTTTAGTGAGATACATCCCAAAGGGGACATTGTACTCTTAATTGGTTTGATTAATGCTGAAAAAAAGGTAGAAATTACATCACTTACCTTGATAAGATTCCTTTGGAAATTAGCTGTTAAATAAGATATGACAATCACAGTTGTACAGTGGTCAGCGAATTATCGACCCAAGTTCCTGGGTCCAGGAATACATTTTCTTTTTGTAGCCGTCTGCTCTCTGTACAGTATGATGTGGGGAGGGGAGGTCTATGAAAAGTGATACTACACTTATCATTTGGCTTGAGCCTTTTAGTACACCAAGAGATTACTAAGGAAGAATTACATCTTGAAGGTTTGGGTGTCAGATGGCAACTTAACCTCAAGTTTGCACTTGTCTGCAAACTTGGTTAGCCCTCTGCTTGGAGATCTGAGAGGTATTTGCTGAAAAGGAAATGTCCCACCATCGAACCCTGAAAGACACCACTGGTCACCTTCATACTTTCTCATGACAGGCCTGCAACTCGCATTTCTGTCTTTTAGCCAGTTTACTAGCTATCTTACCATAAACGGGTCAATTTTTATAACATTCAGTTTCTGTACGGTATCCACAAGGGGAATGATGCTGAAGACCTTGGCCAGGTCAAGATGTGCCATGTGTACTGCATGGCCACATTCTAAATCCTCTGTACTCCTTTCAAAGTTTACCAAATTCAGAAGACAGGATCTACCCTTCACAAAGCTGTACTGTGGAGGATCAAGTTTAATATTCTTGATATTTTTGCTTATGAAGTCAGTTACAATTTGTTCCATGCCTTTGCAGAAGAGGTTTATGAAGATGACAAGTTTGTGATTACTTGGGTCAGTTGTAAGGCTGCCCTTATAGAGGGGCAATTGTGTGCTTCTCATTGGGGACAAAACCAATAGCTAAACTTAGGTTAAATGTTTGAGAAATGGGTCTGCAAGGGCACATTTAATGTTAATAATTAAATAACCAGGTATATTGTTAAGTCCCATGACAGTAGTATTTTTGTTCAAGTTAAGCACTTTTAGTAAGGGGTGACATTTCATAATGTACTTAGTGCAATGTCAACTGGGTCAGAACAGCAAGCATCATTAATAAGTTCAGGATAATGTACGATATTGTTTTTCTTAGCTTTCTAATACAGCTAAAGAAGAATTTTGTAAGCATGTCTGGCTTCAGAAGCCACATGCTCCTTTAGTGGACTTGTTTTTTTTTTTTTGCATTTTTTCAAAACTTCCCTTGAGAAAGGGGAGATTTGGATCAGCTATATACCTAGGGAGTTTTTTCTTCCATTTACAGAGTTAACATAATCCTGGGGGACTCCACTGGTGACTGAACTCTTTGTGGAGGTAACTTCCCCTGTTTTGATTTGAATCCTATCCTTGAACCAGCTGGCAATCCAACAGGTGACACAGGGGTTTAGCCCCACTTTATTTCGCTTTTCTACTATGCTTGAGTGGGGAATTCTGTCAAAAGCATTGGCCAAATAGAGGTATGCAGTTTGTACCATTTTGCCTTCATCCATTGCTTTTGTGATCTTTTCAAAAAAGATCCACCAGGCTGAGTAAGCATGACCCGCCCTTAACAAATCCAAAATGAAATACTAAGACTCCAGGGTGGCGTGTTTTTTTGGATGTCCTAGTAACTAGGAATAGTGATCATATATTGGCATCCGAGGTGTACCGTAAATACCCCCAACAGAACTCCCTTCTCCATGCTTCCAGCTTTCACCCTCCACACATATGTAGAAACAACCCAAGTCACAATTCCTACGTATGAAGCGAATATGCTCAAATGATGCTACTATGAAGTAAGTAAGGCGGTTCTAGCCACCAGATTCAGGAACAGGGGCTACAAAACAGGGAATATATATGATGCCAGGAATTGGGTGTCCACCCTTGATATGAAAGACTTTTTGAGGTACAAGGATAGAGCACTGGATAAGGAACCTATTACTCGTTTAGTCATCACTTATGGCAGGAACACTCAGGAATACTGACATCTTCTTAAACAGTCTTCGTAGAGACTGCAACATCCTTTTAGCGGATGCCAAACTTTCCGATTTCTTGGAAGACAGATGTCACTTTTCTTTCAGAAGAGGTAAGAATCTGGGATAATTTCTGAGTCATTATAAACATGGTTTCAGAACCAAGGGGGATTCCATCCAAACTACTCTTATGGGTGATCTACTTACATGTTTCCCTTGTGGTCACAGTGCTCACTGTGGAAAGGTTATGAAAACAAGCCAGTTTACTAGTAAAAATACTTGTCAGGTATTTGATATTAATTACATTCTTTGCAAATTGCCAGACCAACTGGGTGATCTATCTGGCCACAAGTACCTGTTTGATGTTTTACATTGGACAAACATCTAGACTACTCAAATTTAGAATATCTGAACACTATACTGACATGAGGCATAAGAAACTTGCCAATGCATTATATAAGCACACTCTGGTACACAGTAATGTATTTTTCAGTTTTACTGTGATAGATAGAATTATTGGCAACAGGATAAATAAAGCAGGATGGCATCAAATTCTGAACAGTAAAGGGAATGGATAATTAAATTGGGGAGGGGGTCTTTTTTCACCAGGACTTAATGAGTATCTTTAATTAGGACTGTTGATGAACCAATTAGCTGGAGCCTCACCTAGAAGTTGTACTTTAAAAGGAGACAAGAGTGTCTATTCTTTACTGCACCAATGAAGGCTATGTAACTTTTTACAGCTGAAACTGGTCTGTTTTGTTACCTTTTTTATTTTTTGTGCTATGCTATTTAGCTAGATTTTGAATAAATACTGAATGCTACAGTCTGCTGGCTTCCCTGTTCTCTTATTGCTATTATGTTTTTGGATATCCCAAGATACTTGGTTCAGGAAGGGACCGCTAGCTCTATGCAATTTCCTAAATGGGTGCAGAATTCCTTGGTAAACCCTGCTGTAACTAGACAGTGATACAGTCGTAAGTAAATTTTGATATTTCATCACACAGTGGGTTGAGGTTGGCACAACTGAAGTCGGAAGCTGAACAGGATTTGCTGTATGGGCTTTGGGGAGTTCAACAGAGATCTCATGCCTGTGCTCAATCACTGGAGAAGGACAGGAGGAGGAGTTGTTGCACTTTACAGAAACAGATGAAAACCACACAAATAAGACAAGTGGAGGTGGTTAATGCAAAGCAGCACAGCTGTGAAACATAGTAGGTTTACTTACACAACTGTATAACAGTAGACGTTCTAATAAAGCAAAGTTGTAGACACTATACAGGTTACATCCTGCCAAGGATAGGACCAACCAACCATCTTTTCAAAGCTAAAAGGTCGCTGTCACACACACTGCCAGGAGCTTGATAGATATCCATGTAAAAAGGCAGTAACAGGACAAAAACCTTCAGAGCTTCCCTGCCCCACCAAGAAAAGAGGTCAATAGTTATTCAGACTTTGTGGACCCTCCTTGATTTTGAGAGGCTTGCCCTATTTTGGTGCCTCACCTCCATCGCTTATTAAAATTCTGTTTGGAGGCACCTTGCTGCATGAAATGCTTTTCAAAAAAGTGAGATGAGATGGAAAACTCTTATTTACCTTAAAAAATAAAATAAGACTAAGACTTTGGTCACTCCTTGAATCAACTTTCCCTTCTCATCAAGTTTAAGCACCTTAGCAGCAAAAGGACCAAAACAGAATAAACGTTCTTCCACTTTATGTCAAAAACTTTCTATCCTCGTCAGCGGGAATGGGATCAGCATTAGCACTTTGTCTAGCAGATGCAGTTTTGGGAAAGGAAATCACTGCAAGGTCTGCTTTAGGGTCAGAAAACAAGTATCCGAGAGTCTGAAGAACCTTGTACAACTTCTCGGACTTCCTAGGGGCAGATGGTTGACTGCCAGGTAAACTGCAAGCTGTGAGAACATTCTCTAAAGCAATTAAGGCAGTAGGAGGAGCTGCAGATTGAGGGATATCCAATTGTAACATACATTTCCTGGGAAACAGGAATTTCACTCCAATCCCACTAAAAAAAAAAAAAAACTTTTCAGTTTATAGTTTCAGGAAAAAGATCTTCTGTAGGGAAAGTTAAAGCAACGCTTTCCTCAGAATCCTCACCTTGCAAAGAAATCACAGAATCACAACATTTTACATCTAATCCTCCTTTTCAGACTAAAGATCAGAGTCAAAAGGGGATGTGGATATTTTGTTTCTTACACAAAACCAGGAAGAAACTCCAAGACCGTCAAATGAAGACAATAATTCGATAAAAAGGCAATTCCTTTATTCGATGATACTTTTTATTCCCCGAATGAAACATTCGTAACATTATTCATTCGGGGAATAAAAAGTATCGCAAAGAATTTAAAAACAAAACCGCTTCATCGAATAAAGGAATTGCCTTTTTATCATTTTTTGTTTTCTTTTATTGGTCTTGGTTTCTTCCTGATATTTTGTTTCTTCCCTGAGGAGGAAGTAAGACCAGTGAGGGCAGAAATTAAACTTCGTAACAATTGCCGGCAACTTTTCCCTGTTTGCTGAAATAGGAAGAGGAAAGATAAGCTAGTTTTCTTTTCTAGGAAAATTCCTTGAAAAACAGTAGAATGCGACCTTCAACAGCCCCTTAACTCAAGACAGACAAAAGTGGCATTCCCTTGCCCACAGATGGCAACCATATAGCCACAAAGGCCATGCCAATTCTGCGAGTCACTGGCTGAAGGTACTACAATAGACTGACCATGGAAAAATGATGAGCAGTCTGAGAAACCACATCTGGCCACAGCAGAGTCACCTATCAATGAGAGGCATAGAAGGAGTCTGCCTGACAACTTTTTTCCTTCCTGCAGACAACGGAAGGAGGAATCTAGGAGACAGGTTTAAACTTATTAGAAACACTAACCATCCAACCCAATACCATATTCATGGGTGACTAATTACCCCACTATTAACTGGGAATCCTATAAGACACCAAATGTATATGCACAGAGATTCCTGAATTTTGTAAACACAAACTCCCTGGACCAGGCAAGTCAGCCAGGGGTGCAACCCTATTGGATATGGTCCTCACTAACATGGGAGAGAGTGCTGCATACCCCCTACTGTAATGCCTTCCCTGGTACAGTCAGACCACAAAATAGTCTCCTTTGAAGTAAAAATAAAAACCTGGACCTCCAGCTAAACCTGGAATATTCAGGAACTATTCTAAGGCTAAACTCATGCTATTACGTGAGAACCTGGCAAAATTTCAAGCCCCCATAAACCCGGAGAACACTACTGCCTAAGAAGAACTGATCACAGAAACCCTGTACAAGCATGTTAATAGCTGCCTAGAGGCAACTGTACCCACCAGGAAGAAGTACAGAACTAACTCAAACAAGCCACCCTAGTGGAATCACAAAATCAATAGGCTGTATAACAGAAGGAAAAAAAACATGGCAAAAGTTAGCAGGTGCAGCACCCAGCAGGATAAAAGCACTCAAACTAAACAATTTAGAGGACAAATAAAGTTTACCAATGCCAAATATGAAGTAAGTTTGGCCTCCCAGGCCAAGGACAACCACAAAGTATTCTTTAGCTATGCCCGCAACCTCAAAGACAATACACAATTGTGCGCAGACCTCATTTAAAATGGAGCCACCTATACTGAGCCAGAAGACATAGCAAACCTCCTGGATGATAAATTTGGCTCCAACATTACCCCTCTCTCCCCCTCAACCTTCCCTCAGTAAATATAATCAAATATAGCCCCCCTACTATCATTAGGGAATAGGTCTTTAATGCTCTCTCTAACACGAAGTGCACTGAATCAATGGACCAAGACAAAATCCCAGGATGCCTTCTAAATAGCATGAAACATGATGTATCGGGGCCTCTGGAATTACTATTTAACTGTGGCTTCGAAACAGGTTTTGTGCCTCATGAATGGAGAAGGGAAACAGTCATCCCACTGCACAAAGGTGAGCCATCTACAGACCCGCAAGTCTCACTAGTCTTGTATGTAAAGCCATGAAAAGAATCATCATGGAGATGATCAATGGAGATATAGCAAACCTCCAGACACTAGACCAAAACCCAGTTTGGTTTCATCAAGGGCAGATCACGCCTACTCAACCTGGTGCAATGGATGAGGGCAAAATTGTTCACACTGCCTACCTTGACCTGGCCAAGGCAAATGTCACCCGGTGGATAGCCAACTGGCTCAGAGACAAGACCCAGGAAGTTAGAATTGGGGAGTCCACCTCTACAAAGAGGCCAGTGACAAGTTGAGTCCTTCAGGGATCAGTCATTGGACCTCTCCTTTTTCGCATTTATTTCTCAGAAGTCAGGGCCAATGTCAGTGGTCTCTGGCTGACAATTTGCAAATGACTGCAAATTAGGAGCAGTCATTCAATCTCACACTGACAGATGTTTTCCAGTAGGGGCTGACAAAGAAACAACTGGTGTCAGAGCCATGGACTAAAACTAAATACCAAGAAATGCATAATAGTACCCACTGGGAAGTCATCCATCCCTGGTAACTATCACACTGACAACACACCCCTTATTAACTGACCCAGTGGTCAGGGACTTGGGGACACACATAGATAGTAATCTAGCCTTTGACCATCACGTGTCTACAGTGGAGAGGAAATCATTCTATATTGTACAACTTTTAAACAAAGGCATGGCATCTAAGTCCAAGGAAGTCATTATTCCACTGCATTCAGCATTCATCAGATCTATCATTGAGTGCAATGCCCCCTTTGGTATGTACCTAACCAGGCATATCAAACAAGTGTAATGTCCACAGAGGTTCCTCACTAAAAGAATACAGGGCGCAAGTAAAATGTCTTATGCAGACCGCCTCAAGGCCCTATCTCTGTATTCTGTCTCCTACAGGCTTTTGAGGGGAGATGTATGCCTAGCATGTAGGACATTGTCAGACCTCCCTCTGATGGACCTCCTGCATATCCACAAAGCAAAGCACCAGAATTGCCCATTCTAAAGACATAAACCTTGCCTGTGACATAAATAGGTCTTTGCTAGAGAGAAAGGCATGTATCCCAGAGACTACCACGTCTATGGAACAGACTCCCCATCGATGTGAAGCAGAGTTCCTTCCTAGCCTAATTCAAGTGTAACTTGGACAACTGGAAATTCATCCCTGGTTTGGCACCTATGTCTCTAATGGACACAGGTAACCTGTAAATGGTTTATCTCCTAACCCCCTGCTCACACTTATCAAGGGTATCAGAACTTGTCAGAGATTTGGGGTGCAGGGCTAGGCTTAAAAAGGCCCTTGTGGTCGTTAGCCTAGTAATCACCTATGAACGTACGTAACTGCACCAATGGTCTGGCTGAAAAAGAAGCCTTAAAGACTTGTAACAGAGCCTGTAGGAGTTTGTAAACAGTTTGTCAATAAAAAGTGGTTTTGAGGCAGGAAACTCGCTAACAGACCCCAAAAGCACAAAGTACTACTCCTAACAAACTCTACCAACACAGACAGAAATTACCAAATACAGATTTTTACACAATTTACACATGGACTCGCCAAGTACAAATCCCTTGACAAGTTATGACACTGCAAGAAAATATTTTTCCTACCCTAAAATCAATACGTTTCACAAAACACACATTTTCCTCATTAAAGAAAAATTGTGGGAGGTTTTCCCCAGCAGGGGACTAATCTGCCCAGCCCTGGGGGGGTTGCAAGTTAAGTTCCTGAAGCCCGCAGATGGAGTACACCTCAGTGATAAGAAAGCTCTGAAAGTTTTGATGTTCTTACTGTTCTTATGTAGCTCTCAAAAGCTCTCTCAAGCTCCTGGCAGTTGCAGGTGTGTGGAAGGTGCCCTTCAGCTTTAAAAAGCTGGTAGTCGTACCCTTGGTAAATTACAACCCATATAACTTCGAGAACTGCAACACTGCTCTAATGATGAGCATCACCCAACGCACAGTAAACCTTTGGTTAAAAGTACATTTACATCAAAGCAGCATTTTAGTCCTTCCGAAAGTTGTGACTATCTGCAGACTATACAAGTACATCTTGAATTAAATTCTTTGAGCTAAAAAAAGTCTATGCACGCAGTACCAATAAGGCATTACCCCTTATGCTGCACTTCTTTAACATTAATGCCAGCATTGATGTTCAGTCTGTGCATCACCCAATTAAGCTTCATTTTTTAAATATTTTCTTATTCTTTCTCTTGATCCCTGTGCCAACCTTTTAAATTTTTCTTCTGACTCCTGTGGATCTCAAGGTCCTAAACCCCCATCCAAAGCACATTGTAGGTGAACTTGCACTATACTTCTAGCTACACTAAGACATAGCACATCACTAGGAAGACTGACCATGATTTCTGTAGACCCAGGGCCTACAAAACCACAGCCAGTGTTGTGCAAAGAGCAGCAAGGTTTCCTGCACAAAATGTGGTCCATGGCACTCGTAAATGATCCACCAAGTCCCTATACACAGACAGCACGATAAGCAGTTGCATACTAAAATCCAGTTCATGATCTGTGAAAGTCTAAATGGCTATGCAAGTGCAAACATACAACCACTTAGCGTAAGCGGTGATGCAACATTATTACATGCTAAATATTTTAAACCTGCTTTCCAGATACATTAGAGGAAACTTGTTAACATGCATATGTTGTCAGAAGCACTGCAAAACTGACAATGATTTTAATCCCACATTCATTTCTGGGCACTTCTGTTCCCACTCTACCTTAAAAGTTCTCAGGAGAATAACCAAAAAGTTAAAGAAGCAATTCAACAAGTCTAGACACTTGTAGATAATCAGTATTTATCATATGCTTTTTAAATCCTTAAACTCAAACACCACACACTGAAGCAAAACCCAAGTTGGTAAATGAAAGATAAACACCCCGTTCTCTGTGCAAGTTCTACTTCGACTTTAGAACAGACTGTTGCAGACTTAAAATGTATTTAAAGTGAAGAAAGGTGAAATGTCAATCAAATTCTACGGCAATGACGTGCGACAGGTCGCAATACAGCTACACAGAGTATCCTAATACCAAGCAGTGTAATGAATGTAAATAGGACATCTTTTTCATAATAAAACGGTAATTTAAAATCAGTGCCACATATTCAGCACCTGCTCATTCATGCTTACTAGGCCAGCTATTTGCCCCCATTCATAATGGCACAGTGGGTTAAAAGAAACACAGTCTCCCCACTCCACCCAAAGGACTACATCTACAGCTTGATATAATCAACTAGAAAGTCTCTGCATCATGGGGTAAATGGAGTTACCCTTTTGCAAAGACCCTTCCAACTTGCACCATTCAGTATGTGGTACAACTTGGGGAATAACTTGTATTCAGTTATAGTTTCACTACTTAGACTACAATGAAACTGGTTTCCCCCACTTACAATTTAGCTCTGCAATATACTCGAATTTTTTTCTTTGACATGTACCCTTTAAGCTGTTCAATACCATATCATGACAGATATGTACATGTGTTATGTCTGAATAAACTTAAACATGCCCAAGCACTGCCTGGAAATAAAGGGAAGCTGCATTTTAAAGATAACCAACCATTAACATTATAAATTTGTGACTCCATCAGAACACTATGGAAGTGCATCACCGAGCTGGTCCTGAATAACAGCTTTTCTGGTCGGTCGCTCTTCCCTCAAGCGGTGCACATTTCTATGCTGTTACCAAAAAGTCACGTGCATTCTGAATGCTTTGACCCCAGCCAGTTATGAACATCAGAGAAACAAAATGCTGAGCCTCAAGGGAAACAGAATAAGCAGAACTGCATATTTATGATAACTAAAGGTGAATTTCAATGAGCCAGCAAACCCTTCAGCTGCCCACAACCATTTGCACAGATGAGCAGTTAATGTCACATGTAAAAGAGCCAGATGGGTATGCAGTACCTGACTAAAAGGAAGCGATCACTGTCTGTTGTATAGCAAACAGAAATACGTGACATAAATCCATGAGTTTGCAGCTCAAAAAGACATGACAATAACTTAATGAAAGAAATCCTTGATGCCAAGTATTTGTTTGCACTGATGCCCAAGGAGAGATTGTTGGAAAAGGAAGCTAGTTCTTTATTTCACAATTATAAAAACATGCACTACCAATTAATGTGCACAGCTTGCCTTCTGATGGAATTCTACAGCAAAATGTTTACTTCACAAAATAAGCTTGGATACTGCACATCTGTCTCCGCAATCTGCTTAGGTCCAAAGCACAAAAGATATTAATGGAAAACTCTGTAGTATCCGCTAAAGTTCAACCGACAGTGTTCATTAAAAAAAAAAAAGTGTGAAACAATTTGGCAAAATTCATACCAAGGGCTCAGGAACAACATTGTGTGCAATGCTGCAGAATGGAAAATCTAACTGAATGAATATATTACAGACTATGATTATAGTTAATACATCTACATTATTTACTGAAATGTTTTTAAAATAAACTGCATGCAAAGTTTTGAAAAGATAAACAAGCAAAAAAATCTGTTATACAGCAGCTGCTGATGGAATAAGCAATTTAAATAAGTATAAACACTAAGAAAATAAAAACGAACTAAAGCAATGGCATAATAAGCAAGTTTATTACAACAAATCTCAGACAGATTCAGTTAAGGATCTCGTACCTTTCTGTGTATTTTGTGTCTGCTTAGGTTACAGTAAACAATAAACCAGGAGACATTCGACTAGCAGACCCTATTCTTGAGGAGTCAGTTACATGATGGGAACGAAGAGCATTCTATCAGCATACCCGGGGGGGGGGGGGTTGGGGGGGTCATGTTATGGCTACAGCTTACAGTAGAGAATGGGACTCATAACCTAAGTATGAAGAAACACAATTGATCATCTGGGGAAAAAAGGCAGTCAGTAACGTCACTTTTTATACCCAGCAGCAGTGATACAAGCATGGAGTGGTGAAGGTCTTAGGTTCAAGCCCCAAATGAGAGCCATCATCCTTTCAGTTCTATGTATACATCAGCAAGTGATTGGACCATGACCAAGTATAATAAATCATCACCAGTTATAAATGGTTTGCCTGTTCAATTCTTGGTGCCAACTATGGTTAATCAGTGGAGAAATAAATAAGATTAAGAGACTTGCTAGATAGGGCAGGCAGAGCCAAAGAAATGAAAACAAGTCAAGGAATGCTGCCTACCTGAATACGTATTTAGTTTGTATGTTATACTAGGCTAACTGCCAACAGAGTCTTTATAAGCCTAGCCATGCAACCCAACCCAGCTGCACCCCCTTGTAACATGTGCATCTTAGTTTTTTTTTTGGGGGGGGATTAATTAGGAGATTGTTAAAAAGTTGTGGGAGGTATGTTATTTAGGGAATGCTTACTGTGAGCTTCGGCCTACAAGAGGCATTTGGGGGGGGGTCAAGCCCAGGGGAAAAAAAATCAGGGAAGTTTAATTTAATGTCAGGAGTTGAACATCAGACCTTCTGCTTGTAAGGCTAATGTCTTCACCAAATACTCACATTACTGAGGAATAACAGTCTGATAAGGAGTGTGTGGATGCTCAACGCCTCTTCACCTCAGAAATTCTCATTTCCCAGTAATTCTCAGTTTAGCAGTTATTACTAAGCACCGTCAAGACCAAAACTATCCTTATTATGTGCGATTTTCTGTGTGCTATGCATTTATAAATGCACAAACCCAAGAGAGAAAGTTTTGTTTACAATACTGCACTATAATTGTCAAAATCTTGTTTTAGAGATAAATTTATCTGGTTTACAGGCAAAAACTGCCTTACAACAGTTAGAAGGCTCCTGACAACGAATCAAACCCTTTCATTACTTTTGATATAAAAGGTGTTTACGGAATAACAGCCAAAGGAAAAATATCTAACTTCCTTAGAAAGCTCAGGAGACTAGTCTCTGTTACTACTTGTAACTACCATGCAATATTCTTCTCGGTCAAGTACAATAGCAGCAAAATGCAGAGATCATACTAAATAAATTTGCTCATGAAACATCTGTAATGCACTCCAGAGGTAATAAAGCAGCATTACGGTGCACAACCTTTCAAACAGCAGCAGCATTCACTTCTCATCTTTACTCTCGGAAAACCATCCATTGTTTTTAAACATTCTATTCTTTGGTTCATTCTTTATGAATAAACGCTGTATTTTATATTATACATTCATAACAGAAGCATATCAAATGTTACGTACTCCCAAAATAGTTCTAAGCTCTGCCTGAATGCAAACATGAAAGGATGGCCCACACCTAGGATGTAAAGGGCTCCCTCAATCACATTTTTCCCCAGAAAGAGAAATCAAACATGAACAGGCTGCTTTAACGACTGTACAAAAACCACTTTGGGAAGAATTGCGGGTTAGGCCTAAAAGTAAACCTGATCCACTGTGTGTGCGAGATTTGGGTGGAGTGGACAGGGGCAAGAACCACTAAACATAATAGCCTACGTGTAAAAAAAATAAACGAATAAAAAAAAAGTAATCGGATTATGGTCACAGTCTTCCAAAAGATTAATTTCAGAGATGCCAGACCTGCTGGTGCAAATCAAGGTAGGCAAACTTCTCAATCATGGACTCAAAAGTCTTAAGGAGAAGGGGGGGGGTCTTCCAACAGAAAACCCCTTAAAAGCTCCCTGTACTCCACCACAGATCTGCCATCCACAAAGTCATGATATACAGTACAGTGCCCATGGAGAAACAAACCAAAAGTTGAACCTGTGACACAGACGGGTCCATTATCTGCAAGCCCAGTTTCTTAAGCTGCTAAGCAGAATTTATTCCTCGACTGGCAGGACAGTTGCCGTATACCACTTGTGTCTTGCTAGTGAAACATTTTCAAGCAGCTTCACTCCCCCCAAAAGATGCACTTGGTGAAGAGGTGCCCAAGAGACAGCAAAGCTCCAAGAAGGCGCTAGCTGCTTTCCCAAGTAAGGATAGCATCCATGAATTTTACTGGGATAACATGTTTCACTGCTAGGGGTCCCAAGAGCCTGAACGTCCACTGTTCTCAGACACCAAAAGGACAGCAAGGGTAACTTAAGGCGTTTACTGTCTAAACAAGGCTAGAAGGTGCAAAATGAGATGGAAAGCCACACAAATTTCTCCTTCATAGACTTCTTCCATCACCAATTCCCTTCTTACCATGACAAACTGAAGAGAAGGGACAGACCACATTAATTTCTATGGTTCCTCACTCACTGAAGATTGAAAACATTCCATTTGTCCTGCACTTCAAGAGACAGATGGAGCTGTAGTTAAGGAAGCCTGTCAACACATTCCCTTCTCCAAGCATATGAACAGCTGCAACGCCACTTCGTACATTAGGAAGGGGAACAAATGTGTACTACCATATCTGTTTATATCATTCACATACCATACCAAGGTCTGAATGTCCAAATGGAGCAGAAAGGCTATGGTCTTGATTGGTCTTTCATTATGTTAATGTCAACTTTCCATAGGCCTCCTTCCCCAGTGTAAAGAAACCAATTAAGAACCACAACTCATTAATGAAGCAGACTGTTTAAGACAAGGCAGCAGACAGAAGCCGCAGAAACAGGTGGCCCATATTTAAAAAGGTGGGTTTGTCCACCTCTCAAAAGCAGAGTCCAACCACTCTGTAGCGTAGTGACAAGGGTCTAAAGCCAGTAACAGGTCTGTGAAGTGATGATGGCTTTGCAGCCAATGACACTCCAAAACCCACCGATGTAATTTCAGCTTCAGACAAATGGAACTGCTGAAACCTAGAGCTTAGGCCTACAGTTAGATAAAGTGCTTTAAAATATGCATAGGATGGACAGGTCACTGTGATGTCCCCAGCTGGATAAGCTTTCTCTCGAAGCAGAAATGACAATGAAGTATCTAAATCTGCCTTAACAAATGCTGCTTTCTGAAATCAAAGTAAAGAGGACGTTTCCAAGCTTCTACAGATTAAATGTGCCTGCAATCATTAAATGAACCAATCACAGGGAGCTACCAGAAGGAGTAAGGCTTGGCTACAATGCACAAACTATTAAGGCAGGTGACCACAACAGATAAGTCAGGACGCACAGAAATAAGGAAGCCAAAACACTTAAGTTCTAAAATAGTCAAGTGCTTCTGTTCATCCATTCAGTAGTTCATTAGAACTAAAGTGCATAAAAACCAACACATTTATACAAGTATAGACAAAACTCATGCCAGTCCGGTGATCAGCAGATGTCACAAGATAAAAACTTGTGAATAAATTAATTCACAATGTCAGAACTGTAGCAAGCATATTTGTCACAACTTTGCTGATCTTAATTGATTTGTAATACAGATGAAACAGAAATGTCATTTAAGCCATGGGGGCTGGTGCCATTCAAAAGCAACTGCCGGAGAGGTTCCCTGTACTAAAGCTGCATTTCCCAAGACCCCAGTACTGAATGTCTAGATTTTCACTGAATGTCTACATTTTCACAAGAAAAAAGACTTCTGAAACCCAGTACATGTATCAGCACTTTTGCCAAGGGCATTACTTTTTATCTATTTGGTGTTTGTGCACACATGAAATGCCATACATAATCTTGAAATTCATTTTTTTTTTTAATTAGAGGCACTAAAAAGGCTGCAGAATATCTTTAGCAAGTAGTCCAGTGCCTGTTAAAGGCTGGGATGTAGAGGAGAGGCAGTGCCTTGAGGTTAGGAAATAATTTTTTTTTTTTCCATCTAAGAGTATGAAGACAAAAAGTTATGGAAAGCAGCACTAATTTACGAGGAGGATCATAAATGTATCACCTTAGATGCAACTTGGAAAACTTGCACAACCTTATACATTTTAAGGCACTGGAGAATACATACCTGCCAGACAAACTGTGGGTTCCTGAACAGTGACCGATGGAGATGTATGTGGCAAAGGCTACAAACAAAAACAAGGGAACAGCCACTAAAGCTCACATGAATTTAGAGAATGTGTGCTGCAGATTGAAAATGACTATGAAATCGTCATAAGAGGCTGTATATACATTTTAACAATAAAGAAATGTTTGCCTGTGTCAACTGGAAATGTTGTTATCCTTGTAATTCAAGTGTACTAACACAGCATATCAGTTCTTACAAGAAGTCAGTAGCTGCTTTGGAACGTGTTTTCGCATGAGTTACTTTAACAAGCGATGTTAAAGAATTAGTGAAGCGAGATACAAATGCTTTTACTTCTGGAAGAAATCTTTTCGTGGGTATTCTCTCGCTGTTACCTATATTCTTGGCATATCATGTCGGAGGCACCATTTAAGTAGCTCTCAGGGTTTCCCCAATTTTAAGACCCTAGCCCTACAATTAACCTTATGCTTATGCCAAGGTGGGGGAATGCAGTCAAGGGAATAAACAGTAAAGCTTGCTTTTCCAATTTTCAAATCTGAACACTGATTTTACCAATGTTGATTTAAGTGTTCAGTAAAAGATTTTATTTTGTGCCTTCCCTTAGAGAGTTAATACAGAAAGCCTTATTTTAGGCTTAAGACTGTATGTTGGAAACCTAATTAGCAGTATTTACTTAAAAAAAAATGACTCTAAAGAGAGATACTTTTTTAACAGAAAAGTTTACATAATCCTGCTTTATGTAATACTTATTTTCACAAGCACATTTAATCAGACGGTTGATAAAAATAATTCAAATAAGTAGTTCAAAATGAGCCAAGAAGAAGACATGGTGTTGAAAACATTTAATATGAGCCACCTTAGTTTCTTAAAAGCAAACAAAAGGTATGGGAATGGTAATCATTAAGTACAAAGATTTATGTAAAATGTATGAAAACATGTAGCGGATGAAAATGTTTACAAGAAAAGTGAATGACATGATTGTATATAAAAGTGTTAGGAAAATATTTAATAAAGTTTAATAAAATTAATAAGTCAAAGATACATTACTAGTGAATTAAAAAGGTTTTTACTCATGATAGAACCTTTTCTGACCAAGTTTAGCCTAAGGTCAGAGACTACGCTGAAGACCTGGAAGTTTATTACAGGTATGACACACACACAACTTCATCTGTTCATCTAACATGTGTCACATAATATCAGTCTACCTTTTGGTGGGAGCAAGAGTAAACTAATGACAGAAAATGTCCCCATTTGAAGATACTATACAATGTTTTACTTCTGATACAATGTCAACCTTACTGTCATGCAAGTAAAGAGCCTCCTCACATGTGCCAGATGGCAAATGCAGCACATGAATGCATTTCTGGTAGATGCTCATGTGTGGCAGATAAAGCACATGAATGCGCTGCCTGGTAGATGCTCACGTGTGGCAGATGCAGCACATGAATGCGCTGCCTGGTAGATGCTCACGTGTGGCAGATGCAGCACATGAATGCACTGCCTGGTAGATGCTCACGTGTGGCAGATGCAGCACATTAATGCACTGCCTGGTAGATGCTCACGTGTGGCAGATGCAGCACATGAATGCGCTGCCTGGTAGATGCTCACGTGTGGCAGATGCAGCACATGAATGCACTGCCTGGTAGATGCTCACATGTGGCAGATGCAGCACATGAATGTACTGCCTGTTGGATGCTTACATGCACCAGCCAAAACATATGAATGGGATGCTTGGTGAGCACTCCTAAGTACAGACCCTCACTCTACCAGCTTGTATACCAATACACTGGCTGTCATCAATATAGCCCAAACAGCTACCCATCTCCCTTCAAGATGGACTAACTAATGTTGGCCACTCAACTCCACCCTTCCCAAGCAGATTTATTGCCCAAACAGCTAACTGACCTCATGTCATGTCAGTCAGTCAAAACATTGTTTCTTGATTCCGAGGAGCTGGCATAACTGCTTACTTTTGACATGATTCAAAACAACCAAGTTAGCAGACTTAAAAAGTTATACCCCCACCCTTAATGAAAACGAAGTAAACAAACCAAACTGTCACTGTGAAATGTCTGTAAAGCCCTGCATTTGGCAGCTATGCAGAGAACACGATTCCATCTTTTGGACATGTAGGTATAACAGGCCCCTAAGACAAGTCTAAATTAAAAAGACTTTAAATGCATCTACTACTGAAACTAGCATTCCCAACATTGACAAGGGCAGTAAAGGGAATTCAGGTGGTAACTCTTTCCAGTGATATAAAATTTCCATATGTTACAGCAATATAAATAAAGTTTATTTCTGCTGTATCACTAATTTAAAACATGCATTCTGGGCCTATATTGTATTCTTGCTTGACAAAATTTACTGACCCATTTACTGAAACTGCTACAATGCATCTCAACAGGCTGCCAGACTAAAAGGCCATGAAGCCCTACTGTTGGTTTATATCAAGACAGGGTTACAACTCTGCATTTTTTTGAAATTTCTGCAAAATATTCTGGACAATTTTGGAGTTTTAGTTATAAACTACACTTAGCCTGTTTTCCTTTCAGTCTGGCAGTTTCAAATGCTTTACAATATCCTGTTTAGGGACAAAACTACTAGTTTTAGTTATGTTGTAAGAGTATAATACAAAGAGTTTATTCATTCTGTATATACCCCACAAGAAAAATAAAGGTATACGTTTGTTGCAACCCAAATCTAATGACATTTGTGATAGGAATGCTGAGATATTATAATAAAAAACAATTCTGAAAGGCAAAACATAGAATGAATCTTCATTTTTCTAATGATAAACATTGAAGCACTAGTTTTACCTCCTTTCACAGAGATTGTAACTAAAGAATATCCACCTTTTGAAAGGATACAATTTATGAATTAAGTCGCACAAATCATTACAAACAAAAAAAATGCAAAGATCACAGATCCATATCCACTTTGCCTGACAAGTCAGGATGATGGCTATTATACTGTGAGCAAGTGGCAGCAGGGGTCAGTCATCTTCTTAAACAGAACTCCTTCCTCAGACCCATTAATAACCAGTTTCCAATTACAGTCACAGTGCACCCAATCAACTGAAAGAAATTGTGGCCACAGTAAGTACTTCACCTTATCACAAAGATACTGACATACACAAACTGATGAGCTAGATCAATTTTCCATTTTCATATAATGGCTACTTTCCCACTCACAAAAAAGGTGAAATGGCCACCTCTTGTCAGGGCATACCACTGAAATCTCAGCTGAATCAAACAAATAATTCTAGCCATAAATGTATTTCAGTTTGTTTCACGGAAACTCAGATTCACTTGTCTCACTCATTCACACCCACCCACTAAAGAATTGAAACTAAAGCATCTGATCAAACAGTTGAAAGCTCATTTGTATTCACACAGCTCGATCTCCTCCCATCACCCAAATATCACTTTCACTTGTATGCAAGCAGGTAACTAGAGCTTAAGAGATGCTTTGTGTGTCCTAACAAATTGCATTCACATGAAAAGTACAGACCGATTTAAGACACAAAAGGTGGTGTGTGTTCCAGCAAACTAGACATGCTGACCTTTTCAGCTAAAAGAGCACAAATTGACTCATGGCTTTGCTAGTGGGAAAAAAGTTATGAACATGACAACAGGAAGCAAATTCCCGCTAGCCACATATCAAAGAATACTTGTTTCGGCTAGGCCCTTTCAGAATTGGATAAGCAAGTAAAAAATCTTTGGTCTGGCTGCACCAGAGACAGGTATGTTCAGGTGATGTAACACTTTTTCAAAATATACTTGATGAAAGTTAAGGTTTTCTGAACATGCTGAAAATGAAAAAAATCCAGAAATTTAACAGATCATTGGCTAGATGAGACACAAAGGCAGAGTACTTTTTTGGTACCATTTACATGGTTACTAAATTATCGTAACCTGTCCAACAGCTGCTGCTACTACAAACTCTGTTTTCTCATGATGTCCATGACACTAACCTGCCACCAGTGGTGAGTTGGGAAAGACTGGTCAAAACGGAGCAGCCAGCAGTTTCACATATGCTGCCCTGCATGTTTTTTTTTGTTTTGGTACCCCAACTAGGGAGATCTACTGATCTCGCATGCAACACCACAAGTAATGTCAGTTAACTCTGGCCTCACTTCACTGACAAAATGCTAAGAGCAATTTTCATCATGATTTTGGTACTGTTCCCATCACTAGGGACATGTCAACTAGTGGGCAGAAGTCCCTCCCAAAGAAAGTAAGCTAGGAAAAAGCTTTCACTCTTATCCCGTTCCTGGTTTCTCCAATGGTCAGCAGCTAGTAAATGGAGTCAGATGGACCACAGTAAACACTCAACTATCTACATCAGAGAGGGGGAGTCGAATTTTCTTTTACTTTCAGCCATCACGTGGCATCTTGTTCAAAGACCTCTAACAGTTAAAATCTCCTTTGGATTGCAAGATCTTGGTTTCATTCTGAGAATTCTGAGTCACGTCTTCAGACATTAACTAATACAAAAGCATGAATTTTGCACCGTTTACAAATGCATATCATGTACAAAAATATTTCTTTACAGTGATAATGAACTGAACTGCATTTATGATTACCATCTGATCTCAAATATTTCCAAACCTATTCAGCTCTCCTTCTGCATTTGCCGAGACGCACTTAGTATCACTGACAATCCATATATCTTCAAGATTCTGCAATGTATTCCTAATCAAGGTTGACACTAGAGACCTTAAATCATTAAGAAACTTGAAATCTTTTTAAGTACCCAGGTTACTTCTCAACTTCACTTAAGACAACATGGTCATATGGGGTCTATATTATATTGTTGAAAGACGTGTTCAGTAACACGTCTTCATCAACGCAAACATAGAACCCAGTAATTGCTGAACGGCCCTTCAGCAATTTTTTCCCGGGGGGGGGGGGCATTTGGCCTTCATCTAAGATTTGTCCTTTTCCCCACAGTACTGCGATCTCTGAGTTGGTATATTTATTTAGGGGGCACAGCCTCCCCACATTGGGGGTGTGGAGTGCAAAGCCGCCAACTATGTAGGTTTGACCATTTGTTAACTGTTTCTTCGCCCAAGCACTTTTTTCCCCCTGGGGGAAAAAAAGTCACTAATGTGACTTAAGCGATTACTGGGTCCGATGTTTATGTGCTGATAAAGACGTGTTCGCTGAACACGTCTTTCAACATAATATACACCCAGTTATATGTAACAGGAGTTTTTTTTTTAATAGTTTTGATAACTTACTAATCTATGCTTTAACTGTGTTATTAGCTACTTCTGAAGCAGGCTTAGAAAACCCTGTGGGAGTTCTATACATTAAAAATGCCAACTAAGACAAGTTGGAGAAAAGACAACTCAGACCATTGGTATAGAAGTCAAGACAGGGTTTGGCCAATGACATCATCAATTGGCTGGCTAGGACATGGGAGGTGTACTGGCAAATGGCCAGCTCTCCTAAAATGGAAGTTCTTTCACACAGTGGTAGGGGCCAGACGATGGGGACTGCTTGAATTTAAGGGGCTTAAATGAACAGTGGCAGTAACTTAAATTAAACACATAGGAAAATGTGCATTAGCAACTTGTTTCTGACACCCACATGTACCTGAGCAGGCTACTGGTCTAAAACGGGTAAAACCCAAAAGCTTCCTGGCTGGTGAACGATATCAAAAGTCCCACCACAGCAGTAAGCAAGGGTGACGGTCCTTTACAAGAAGGAGACTGGGACTGTGGTCACACCCGATGACAGCTGTTGAATGGCTACTAACTTGTCCACCTAGTACTGTGATGCAATGCAAGTCAAAACTCAGATATTAGAAAGTGAGAAAAATGAAACACAAAATACACAGTTAGGCAATGCTCACCTCCTTAAGTAATCTGAATGAAAACAAGAAGAAATACAAGTTAGAAGAGTTTTATAATACAGTTCTTTCATCTCACACATTCTCATAATAAAACCGTGTAGTGCTCTGCCTACCTGGATTTTGTATGGCTAGTTTTCAGAAACATTTTTGTTTTCATTAGAATTTGTGAGGACCTACTGATGTGGACATCCTACAGAAGGGCCTCACAGAGACAGATGCCTGGTGTCAGAGGCATGGCCTCAAGCTCAATGCCAAAAAGTGCATTGTCATACCCTTTGGTAAAAACTCTGTACCCATGAACTACCACGTAAACGGCAGTCTACTTTAATGCCGAATGTGTGATAAGAGACCTTGGGACCCATGTGGACAGCAGTCTCTCCTTTGATAATCACATTGCCACAGTAGTCAGGAAATCCTTCTATATGGCACAACTCATCACAAAAGGGTTCTCATCCAGTAAAGAGAGGTCATTGTTCCCCTCTACTCGGCACTGAATTAGACCCATTACAGGACAACACCCCTTTTGGAATGTACCTCACAAGACATCTACAACAGTTGGAAAGACCACAGAAGTACCTCACAAAGAAGATTACTGGCCACAGATGGCCTACCCTGACAGTCTCAAAAAACTCCAGCTTTACTCTGTAGCATATCGCCTACTCAGAGGAGATCTCTGTCTAACATATAAAAATACGTTAAACGCAGAGCTGTTGGACATGCTACACCTAAAGAAATCCCAATCCCTCCGAGCTACAAGCTCTAGGGACCGAAACCTTGTCATCACAATAAACAGGACATACTGGAGGGATAGATTCCTGTCCCAGATACTTCCCATACTCTGGAACAAGCTACCCATCTATGGTCAAGCAAAGGTCCTCAATAGCACTCAAGAAAAATCTTGATGAGTGGACGGGAAATAGGAAATACACCCTGGGGATTAATTCTGTGGCTCTGCTCGACAGGGGCACAAGAAATTAACTTTCTTGGGTGGCGTAAGCCGGGGAACCTTGTTGGCTAGGCTTACTTAGGCTCTTGGGCCAATAGCGTAGTAACTACCTATGAACCTATGAGAGTGCTGCAGAACTCTAACAATTACAAATTTTTTTTCTTTTTAATCATTATAGCAGGTGCACTGTGGTCCAAAGTTTAGGACTCTGCCTGTAACTGTACCCAAATTGTTTTCTTTAAGTAGACTTATAACTGAGCATGTACAACCTTTATTTACAAAATTCTGCCAAAGTATATTAGTCCGTATCAACATTGTAGAAACTGGACTATTCTGTCAAAAAATGAAATAACATCCAAATGCAAGACAACTAAGGATAATATTTTAGACTAAGTTATTAACAAATATGCAGCACAGTTTTTTTATGAAAACCATAAAAAAACTGCATAATGATCTCAGGACTATTGCAGTGATTAATGACTCTTTCCAGCGATATTCCCTTAAAAGTAATGATTTATTAATTAGTGCCTTACCAGTTGATCCCTACTGCTATTCCATGCTTTGGACTACACTGTATATTACTTTATGATTGTTGATGATGGTAATGAGCTAATTCATGAGAGACCTACGTCAGTCACAGCCCAAAAGACACAATAAGAGAACAATCAGGAAAACAAACAGCAATACAAAGGCAGTACACAGGATTACAAATAAAGGTACAATGCCACAAGAGGAAAAAGCAAATAGCAATTGAAACAGTTATAATTTACTGTAAATACTGTATGTAGCAGTGGTCAACTGTCTACTGAATTAAACCAACTAAACGAAACTAAAAGGGATAAAGCAAGTGTGGAAGCTGGGAAGATGACTTGAAAGGAAGAAAGTACAAGAGGGTAAGAGGAAAAGGGGTGGACAGATAGTGCTGGTACAGTACAAGAGGGCAAGATTTGGGGGGGGGGGGTCAATGAAAGTTCATGTGAATCCATGTAATTCATTTCCAGCTTCTGTAGGGAGTGCCCTAAGTAACAGAGGGGAAAAGTAGGGGGGGGGCTATAGTAATGATGGGTTTTACTTGTACAAGAGATGGTGGATGCATTTTAATGTGGCCCTTTTTTGCAGACAAACTCAGTGGTGTAAACTTTAGGTCAGGAGGGAGCCCCGGAGTTAGGGTACCAGGACAGAAAAGGCATGCACAGTGGATGCACAAGAAGCTGGTGTCCCAGCAAGTATATGGGCATTGTTGGCTGGAGAACAAAGTTGGTATGTAGTTTTCCAGATGGTTAATTTATGCATGAAGGGTGGGTTTTGTGGCAAAGGCTGAAAAGTAGGTCCGCTTGCTCCTTTAAGGGGAGACCTTTGGCACACTGCAGTGCTCCATTCTTGCTCATATGCTAACCCTAACCTCATCCCTATACAACTTCAATAATATTCCTAGGAGAAAAATGGTCATTAACAAAAACTGTCTGGAGTTACTTTTTTTTTTTTCTTTAATTTATTTCACCTATTGCAAAAGGAGAGTTTTCAGTATGCTGTTGGTAGAGTTCCAACCATTTGTTTTTTGCTGAAATTATTTTTTCCTTGCAGGTGTTGACCTAGTCAGTGCCTGTGTTCCCTCAAGTTGAGTTTGCTAACACAGGTGTATAAGCAAAACTAAATTCCTAGATCCCATGACACTGACAACAGCAACATATTACCAAAAATAATAAAACGCAGCTTGCACTGCAAGCTATTATAACTTTTTATTACTGAGTTGCGCTTATGATAGACATTTTCATATTACTTCTGAAATAAAAGCCGAGAACATAAAGTCAACAATTTGGTTAGTGACAACAGATGTAAAACCTTTAAATTATATTATACTACAAGAGGGAGCAATTAAAGCTTAAAAAAATAGCAAATGGCTGTTGAAAAAGGTGGATGACTGGAGTAATAGCCTCACAGACAAAAGGTGCAAGGTTTAATTCTAACCTCAGGTTACTGGCTAAGTTTGTAATAGTCTGCAGACTTGTAGCCAGGTTTACCTACAAACCTATGAAAAAAGGTGAATATATTACTAACATTAATGGAACTTGTTTTGAATTCTTTTCTTATAAATGGGTAATATTATAAACTGACATATCCATAGGTGCTGTGAGGGCACCAAGTTATGCCAATGCAGTCACGAAGGAGTGTGAAAACAGAATTATCACTTCTGAATATTAACAGTGGACTGCACATTACTGTCTCAGTATTGACAATTTGTGTTTAATATGGAATAGAGAGAACATTTTTGAGTTTTGAAGTACATTAGAAATTTCTCATAAGGTGTTAAACTTCAAAATGCAAAACAATGAAGACAGTAAAAAATTTTACAGCTAGAACTAACAAAACAAAAGCATGTCAAAAGTTAAGTAAAATTTATAGAAAGATAGCAAGTAATACCTTTTTCATAATAAAACTGCTCATTCCAAGTCTGATCACGACTAACAAAAAGCTGCCGCTCGGGTGACAGAGGAATAAAGCTTCGACTATGCCCCAAGAGACTTGGCTGACTGACATAGGGGCAGTGAAGGGATGGGGCAGGTGCTCGTTTATAATCTCCCTAAGAGGTGGTGTGGTAAAAGGGGAGTAGCCCTCTGCCATAAATCAGCAAGCATGTGGGAGGGGAAATGAGTGGGTTGGTCAAACAACAATTCCCCCCAGATGGGAAGTACAACGAGCTGGGTCCTCAGGACACCTTCCGCATCCACATCTGGCTCCAGCAAATATTGATCCAGTCTGGGGACTGGACAGCATGGACACAGGGTACTGAGGGCCGGGCCAGTAAAAATGAGGTCCAGGGTGGGGGAAAAATGCACAAAAACTTACATGACAGGAATTATCTACAATTATATTTGAGATTTTTTTTTTTTTTTTTTTTTTAAATGCCAAGGGTTACTACAGAAGGATGTTTTATATAACGGAAATTACCCTAAATTAACAAATAGAATTACAAATGAAGTTAAAATAAAAAAAAGAACAGAACAGAGGATTAACCAATAACAGAATAGGTGGGAAGAAAATGTCGGAAATCTGAAGGGAAGTCCAGAATAAGGATGTCCAATAAAAAGGGCATTTTTGCACGTGAATCTTGCAAAGTTTGCAAACATATTGCACAGTTCACATTTTGTGGATGACAGAAAAGGAAAAAAAAAACATATGACAGAGAGGAACATTTCACATGTAACACTGAATAAGTACCATATGTTGAAAAATCTGTAGTATGGAAATCATTTCACATTTGAAAACTTATTTATGAGAATATGAGACCATTTATACACAAACGTATGAAAAAGTACGATGTTAGAAAATAAAGTTAGATGAAAGAAAAAGTACAGTTGTGTACACTTACCATAAATGTAGATGTTAGAGTGTATTCGCTGTTGCAGTCATCACATTTGGGTTATCTGCCTGCAGGTAGCCCTCAGCCAGCCTGAATACCAGACTCGTCGGATGCTGTCGCTTCTTCCCTGACGTCAGGTCGTCAGGTGTATAAAACGTGAAACGATGCCATTAAATCAGTTTTTCTTGCCCCTGATGTCAGGTGCACTCACAATAGGAAGCAACTATATGGTATGGTACACACCCCCATCAAAGAGCAAATACACAAGAAAAAATAAATATACCAACAAGAAGAAAAGGTAGAGCCAAGAGAAGTCAGGGGGCTGGAGGGAGGGTAACCAGGACTGCAACAGTGAATACACTCAAACATCTACATTTATGTAGTACACAACTGTACTATGTTCTTCATGTTTCACTGTTGCAGTCATCACATTTGGGTTGATTCCCAAAGCTATGGAAGGGAGGAGGAAGTTAGAGAGCATTAGGGCCAGCTATTAAGCCCTGCAAGTCTGCAGTGACAAAACCAGCTCTGGATTTAGAAAAAAATAGGTATGTGGTAATGCTTGGTGAAGGTATGTACAGAGCTCCAGGTAGCAGCTTCTAGGATGTCTCTAGTTGGTACTCCTCTGAGAAATGCCGCAGAAGTATATGCAGTCTGGTGGAATGTGATCTTCTCCCCTATGGGGTAGGTTTTCCATGGTGCTTGTAGCAGAAATGAATGCAATGGTCTATCAATTTTGAAATGGTTTGCTTTGAAATGGCCTTCCCCTCTGCCCCTGCAGCAAAGCCAACTAGCAGCTGTTCAGATTTTCTGAGAGGCTTAGTCCTGTCCAAATAGAATCAAAGTTGTCTGTGCACGTCCAGAGTGTGCAGTATTCGTTCCCCTTTGTTTTGTGGATTAGGTAAAAAGGTAGGCAAATGAATGGACTGATTTAGGGCCACACTAGACACCACCTTGGGCATAAAGGAAGGATTAGTCCTGAGGGAAACCATGTCCGCATGGAAGATAATGAAGGGTTCCACTGCCATGAGGGCCTGTAATTCAGACACTCTTCTTGCTGAAGTGATGGCTAGAAGGAAGGCTGTTTTCCAAGAAAGGAATTTCAACTCTGCTGTTGCAGCTGACTCAAAGGGGGGAAGCGTGAGCTTTTCCAATACAAAGTTAAGGTCCCAGCATTGAGTGGGAGCTCTCCCGGGGGGGGTCTTACATTTTTGGCCACTCTAAGGAATTGTTTAGCAAGGGGTGAGAGAAGAGGGGTGGTTCAGTATTATAATGTGCTGAAATGGCAGAGGCATGAATTTTAATTAATGAGAAGGATAGGCCCTTGTGGAGCATTTCTGTTAAGTACTCTAGAATACGAGGTAAGCTGGGCACCGTTGTGCCCATCCCCTGAGCCTGGCTCCAGGAACAGCATGTTCGCCACTTCTCAGCATAGGATTTTCTAGTACTAGGCCTCCTTGCCTCCAGAATGACATTCAGCACCTGCTTACTGAGGGATGCTAGAGGAGAGCTCAAGGAATTAGTCAGGTTGCAAGGTTCAGGGTTTGAAGCGGAGGGTGCAGAATCTGGCCTGCCTGCTGGGACAGCAGGGAAGGGGTCTGAGGCAGGTGCCATGGTTGTAGCAGTGTCATACTGCGCAAGAGGGGGTACCACTGCTGGCGTGGCCAGTCTGGTGCAATCAGTACTGTCCTTGGCTTGCCCTGTTTGATCTTTAGTAGAACCTTCAAGAGAAGAGGCAGAAGGGGAAAGGCATAAACAGAGAGGCTTTCCCAGGTAAAGGACAGGGCTTCCTCTTTCCAAGCTGGACTGTGGGGAGTTCTTGTGCAGAATTTGTTAAATTGGTAGTTCTGAGGGGAGGCAAACAGATCTACCCCTGAAGTCCCCCCCCCCCATTTGTTCCGCAAGAGGTTGAATAGTTTGGGTTTTAGTTTCCATTCGTGTGGGTCCATGAAATTTCTGCTTAAGTTGTCTGCCAGTGAATTTAGTTTGCTAGTAAGAATTGTGCTTGTAGGTGTACTTGGTAGCTCAAGGCTGTGTTCCACAGAGCCATGGCTAGTCTGCAGAGAGGGTACGAGTGGATTCCCCCCTGCTTATGTACCACATAACTGTGGTGTCATCTGTCTTTACCAATAGTTGTCCTGGAAGAATACAGCGTTTGAAGGCTGTCAGAGCATTCTGTACAGCTAACATTTCTTTTTCACTGATATGTAGTTGCATCTGTCTCGGGTTCATTTGCCCTGAATGCACTGCCCTGCCATGTGAGCTCCCCATGCAAAGTCTGAGGAGTCTGTTGTTAGGGTTTGGGCGGTATGGAAAGTGAAAGGGAGTCCCTTGTTGTGGTAGCAAGCATCTACCCACCAAAGGAACCCTGTCTTAATACAAGGAATGATAGAAATCATTGTTTCCAGGTCCCGAGAACGTTAACACCATAGGCTTTTTAGATGCCATTGGAGTTTCCTCAAATGCAGTCTTGCATATGGAATTAGTAGAATGCAAGAGGCCATGAACCCCGGAGCTTGCAGTATTTTCCTTGCAGATAGCTGGGGTTTTGTGGCCAACAGTTTGAAGTAGGTTGTCGAATGCCATCTGGGAAGTTGTGTTCAAGCTTGCTACCAGGAAAACAATCTGCTGGCAGGGTACTAGGTGTGATTTCTTTTCGTTGTTGGTGTACCCCAGTGAGGATAGAAGTTTATTTACGAATGCCAGGTGTTGTAATAGCAAGTCCTGACTTTCTGCCTGCATCAGACAATTGTCCAAGTATGGGTAAATTTGAATATTTCTCTGCCTGCAAAATGCAATGGTTGGAGCTAAACACTTTGTGAACACCATGGGCGCAGTAGATAAGCCAAAGAGAAGTGCAGAGAACTGAAAGTGCATGCAGCCCACCCTGAAATGTAGGTAGTGTGTGCAGGATCCTCTTATTGGGATGTGCTGGTCCTTAAGTCTAAGGTTGCCAGCCAGGGATCCTGGACTAGCATAGGAAGAAGCTGTTGAAGAGTTAGCATTTTGAATTTTGGAACCACCAGAAAGGCGTTGAGAATAGAGAGGTCCAGGATAGGATGCCAGGAGCCGTCTTTCGGGTACCAGAAAAAGTCTTGAATAAAAACCTTGCCCCCTTTGTTCTGCTGGGAAAGGTTGAATAGCCCTGATAATGAGAACAGAGAGAACCTGCTGTTGGGCCTCCACACATTTATTTGGGGGTAGGTCTGGCCAACCATTTGGGGTTGGTAGTGTGTGGAAGTGGAATCTGTATCCTTGGGAAACTGTGTTCAAAACCCATTTGTCCTGGGTAACGAGTTCCCAGTTTTTTGCATGCAGGGCGAGCTTTCCTCCTAAGGGAGCAGGTAGTCGAGCAGGGCTTGGAAGGGTTAAGGCGAAGTCATTGTGCCATTTTTCCGTAAGGGGGTAGCTTACTACTCCCCGCTTTGGCAGTGGGAGCCCCCCACTGCTTAGATCTGTGCATAGCCTGAGACTGTAACTTAGGTGGTCTGCTGTTCCTGGGTTTGGACTGAGAAGGCCTGGAAGGGACTGGGAAGGACCATTTCTTTGAAGGCCAATGTCTACTGAATCTGGGAGGCTGTACTCGTAGGAAATCTTTAACAATTTGCATAGATTTAGCATTTTCCTCCATCCTTTTGAAGATGACTTCTGCTTTGTTGCCAAAAAGGCGGTCTTGGTTTAGGGAAGCATCCAGAAATTTAGCTTTAACATGATCTGGCAAGTTTTGTTCCTTAAGCCAAGCATGCCTTCTAAGTACAGACCCAGTGACAGCAGCCCTGCAAGATGCTTCAAAAGCGTCAAAACCACATTGCAAAGAATGTTTACCAACTTGTTCTGCAAAAGGCATTAAATCTAGCAATTCCTTGTGTTCAGCACAGTCAGGAATCAACATAATTTTCTCTTTAAGTAGTCCCATAATACGCTGCTGATACTTTGGCCATTAGGGCTTTAAATTCTAGTTTCATATGTTAAAGTAGCAAAAGTGTATACCTTCGTACCCCATCTGTCTAAGACTCTATAATCTCTATCAAAAGGGGTAGGATTTTTGGCAGCAGTAGCCTTAATGCCTTTTGGTCCTTGGGAAATAGTCTCTGGATCTGCAGAAGGATTCTTGAAGAGGAACTTGAGAGTCATGTACTCTGTAATACCAGTCAGGTTTCCTGGGAGCTGGAGGCAAAGTGTCTGGGGTAAGGCTAGATTCCAAGAAAGCATCATCTACAATGTCCAAAACAGGAGGGATAGCTAAAGGCCTGTGTTGAGGAAGGAGTAGGAATTCCCCAAGTCTCGTTTTGGACTCAGACTAATCCTGGCTTTCCCAGCGGAAATGCGCCCCAAGAGTAGGCAAGGTTTCACAGAAAGAAAAATCTTCTGGAGGGGAAGCAGAGGGAATGGAATCCTTTGCATCAGAATCCTAATAAGTAGATAAAGGCAAATCTTGGTAAATCAGAAGAAGCAGAAATATTAGATTCATGATCAGAAGAATCAGAAAGAAAATCAGTTCTAGGTCTTTTGGAGGGGGAAGGCTGGCTTCC
>NC_056737.1:1141704513-1141717115 GCF_019279795.1 Protopterus annectens
CACCATTTTGAATTTTGGAATGTCCAGAAACATGTTCAGAATTGATAAGTCCAGTACTGGACACCATGAATTGTCTTTTCTGGGTACCAGGAAAAGTCTTGAATAAAATCCTTGTCCATTTTCCTTTTCTTGTACCGGTTGAATAGCCCCCATATCCATGAGGGACGTGACTTGTTTCTGGGCCTCTGCCCACTGGTTTTGTGGCAGATCCGGCCATCCGTTTGGAATTGGCAAAGTATGGAAATTAAATCTATACCCCTGGGATACTATGTTTAATACCCACTTGTCCTGGGTAATTAACTGCCAATTTTGAGCATGAAATGCTAATTTTCCCCCCAGTGGGGCTGCCAAAAGATAAGTGCTTGGAGATGGTAGAGGAAAGTCATCGAGACTGCTTACTGTAGGGGTTGTGCTTTGTTTCCTCCAGATATGGAGGTGGATGCACCCCATTGCTTTGTCCTACAAGAACCCTGTGACTGATATCTGGAGCCTTTTGAGCGCCTGGGGTTTGCCCTGAGTGACTCTGTTGGACACAGGAAGGGACCAATTTTTAGTAAGCCAGTGCCTACTGAACCTGGGTGGCTGCACTTGCAAGAAATCTTTTATAGTTTGCATAGACTTCACTTTGTCTTCCATTTTCTTTAAAACCTCTTCTGCCTTATTACCAAACAGAGTATCATGCTGCAAAGGGGCATCCAACAACTTAGCTTTAACATTATCAGGCAGATTTTGCTCCTTGAGCCAGGCATGCCTTCTAATCACAGATCCAGTAACGGCAGCCCTACAAGAGACCTCCAAGGAATCAAAAAGTACAGTTTTGTACCTACCATAAATGTAGATGTCCGATAGGTATGCATCTGCAGTCCTAACATATGGGTTGCCCTGCCTCAGGCAGCCCTTCGGTCGGCCGGATTCCAAAGCCTGGGTCTGGCCTCGGCTGATGTCGCACTTCACCCGACGTCATAGCTGCTGTTTATTGGGTATAAAGGCATCAGCCGACGCCATTTTCCTCAGTGTTTCTTGCCCCAGATGCCAGGTGCCCTCTAGGAAGGCTCAATTTGGATAAATGCAAATAATTCCAAACAGTAGAGAGCAAACAATATAAAGATATATAAGTATATACATATATACAAACAAATACACCATAATAGATTCCCCCAGCTAGCTAAAAGAAGGAGTAAATACCCTAGGAATACCACAGAGGGGAAGGAGGGTGGGTAATCCTGACTGCAGATGCATACCCATCAGACATCTACATTTATGGTAGGTACAAAACTGTACTATGTCCTTCAAGGATGCATCTGCAGTCCTAACATATGGGTAGAATACCATAGCCAAACTGGGGGAGGAGGCACTAAGATAAAGATGGTGTAGTTAAGATCCCTTGCAAAACAGCAGTTGCAAAACCTGCTCGGGATCTAGAATATAAGGGTAGATTATAATGCTTGGCAAATGTATGCACGGAGCTCCAAGTAGCAGCTTCTAAAATGTCTTTGGTAGCCACTCCTCGTAGGAAAGCTGTAGTGGTGGCTGTAGCTCTTGTGGAATGAGGTCTGATATTTTCAGGAGTTGTCTTTCCATGAAAAGAGTAGCAAAAACGAATGCAATTTCATATCCATTTTGAGATTGTCTGTTTTGAAATTGCTTTTCCTTGCATTCCTCTTGCATATGCTACCAGAAGCTGGTCAGTTTTTCTGCTGGTCTTAGTTCTGTCCAGATAGTAGCGTAATTGCCTGTGCACATCCAAGGTATGTAGCATTCTTTCCCCCCTGTTCTGTGGGTTGGGGAAGAATGTAGGTAAATGAATCGCTTGGTTCAATGATACTCTGGAGACCACTTTTGGCATAAAGGTAGGGTTAGTTCTCAGAGAGACTCTGTCCTGATGGAAGATAAGGAAGGGCTGTACTGCCATTAAATGCCTGTAACTCAGATACCCTTCTTGCTGAAGTGATTGCTAGCAGGAAAGCAGTTTTTCAAGACAAGAACTGTAATTCTGCTGTTGCTGCTGGTTCAAAAGGGGGAAGTGATAACTTTTCCAGCACAAAGTTGAGATCCCATGTAGGTAAAGGTGGTTTCCTTGGAGGTTTTACATTTTTGATTCCTCTCAAGAACTGCCTGAGTAGAGGATGAGAGAAGACAGGAGGATCCATGTTGTATTCTGCTGAAATTGCTGATGCATGAATCTTAATGGAGGAGTAAGACAGGCCATTGTGGAACAGTTCTGCTAAATATTCCAGGATGTGTGCTATGTTTGCCAATGAGACATTTTCTCCCTTTGCTGCACTCCAAATGAGGTATCTTTTCCGCTTGGCTGAATAAGTCTTCCTTGTGGAAGGTCTGCGTGCCTCCAGGATAATGTCCTTAACCCTCTGGGATAAACCTGGGTTATTTTGTATTATGCAATATTCCAAGCAGCTAGCTGCAGTGTTTTCAAGTTTGGATGTAGGATCTTGTAGTTGTCCTGTGTTAGAAGTAAGGGACACAGAGGTAGAGGCCATGCGTGTGTCCGAGACATGCTTCTCAGTAGCGGGTACCAATGTTGCCTCGGCCAGTCTGGAGCTATCAGGATTACCCTTGGCTGATCCTGTCTGATCTTCAGTAGAACTTTGTACATCAAGGGAAGAGGTGGAAAAGCATATGCTGTCAGGTTTTTCCAGCTGAAGGAAAGGGAGTCCACCCTCCAAGCAAGTGGGTGGTATGCTCTTGTGCAGAATTTCTTCAATTGGTGGTTGTGTGGGGAGGCGAACAGGTCTATCTCTGGTAGTCCCCATTTCTTTGTTATGGTTTTGAAGATATCTGGATGCAGCATCCATTCGTGAGCATCCGTGGTAGTTCTGCTTAAGGCGTCTCCTAGAGAGTTTTCTTTTCCTGGTACAAATCTGGCCTGAAGTTGAATGTTGAGATTCAGGGCCACATTCCACAGGTCCATTGCCATCCGGCATAGAGGATATGAATGTGTACCTCCCTGTTTGTTGATGTACCACATGACTGTGGTATTGTCTGTCCTTATCAGCAGAAGACCCTGTTGTAGGAGTGGTCTGAATGCTTGGATCGCATGTTTCACTGCCAGCATCTCCTTTAGATTTATGTGTAGATTCAGCTGGTCTTGGGTCCATAGGCCTTGAATACACTTGTCCACCATGTGTGCCCCCCATATCCTAGGTCTGAGGCGTCCGTGGTGATGTTCTGGTTTGGATGAGGTTTGTGGAAAGGCAAGCCTCTGTTCATCTGACAGGCCTGAGCCCACCAGGGATTCTTGCTTCTGGCATGGAATTATTGGAATCTGGGCTTCTAGACTGTGCTTGTGCTGAGACCATACATTCCTTAGGTACCATTGTAGCTTTCTCATATGCAGCCTGGCATGTGGGACCAATATTATGCCTGATGGATCCAGTTCTGCACCCAAGAATGTTATCCTTTGGGATGGTACTAGTCTTGACTTTTGCATGTTGACTGTGTATCCCAAGGCTTGCAACAGTTGTATGACATTTTCCAAATCTTTTGTCAATTTTGCCTTGTTGTCCGCTTGTATTAGGCAGTCGTCCAGTTATGGGTAAATTTGAATCCCCTGTAGCCTGCAATGAACAATTACTGATGCCAGGCATTTCGTGAATACTCTGGGCGCAGTAGATAAGCCAAAAGGCAATGCTGAGAATTGATAATGTTCTGATCCTGCAAGAAATCTGAGGTGTCTTCTGCAATCTGGTCGTCTAGGGACGTGCAGGTATGCCTCCTTGAGATCTAGAGTCACCAGCCAAGACTCCTTGCCCAGCATGGGAAGAAACTGCTGGAGGGTCAGCATTTTGAAATTTGGAACAATGAGGTACGTGTTCAATGCGGACAAGTCTAGAATAGGTCTCCATTGATTTTCTTTTCTTGGTACAAGGAAAAGCCTCGAGTAAAATCCTTGGCCTTGTTCCATAGGTGGTACCTCTTCTATAGCTCTCATCCTTGGTAAGTTGTTGACTTGTCTTAGAGAGTCTGTTTTTTGGCTTGGTGGTAGGTTTGTCATTCCTCTCTTTATTGGTAGAGTGTGGAAGTGAAACCTGTAGCCCTTGTCTATTGTTTGTAAAGTCCATTTGTCTCCTGTAATGCAATGCCAGTTGTCGGAGAATAAGACTAGCTTTCCGCCCAAGGGTGCTTCCAGTTGTTCCCTGGTAGGCGGAAATAGAACCAAGTCATTGAGTTTGCCCCTGTGGAAGTGATTGTAGTTGAATCTGTGGCAGTACTTCTCTGGTTGGTAAGTTGCCACCGACGTCCCCTGTAGGCACCCCTAGATTGACCTCTGCCTCTGGGGCATCTATTTCTGCCTCTCTGCGCTCTGGAGTTGTCTGGAAAGGACCAATTCTTCGAAGGCCAATTTCTGCTAAACCTCGGAGGTTGGACCTGTAAGAAATCCTTGACTGTTTGAACAGATTTTGCTTTTTCTTCCACCTTCTTTAGAACCTCCTGTGCAGGGGAGCCAAACAAACTTTGTTTCTCCATGGGAGCATCTAGGAGTTTTGACTTAACATGGTCTGGTAAGGATTGTTCTTTTAACCAGGCATGTCTTCGAATCACTGTTCCAGTCATAGCCGATCTAAAGGAAGCCTCCAGTGCATCATAGCCACATTTTAAGAAATGGTTACTGACCTGCTGAGAGTTATGTACCAAATCCTGAAGGGACTTGCGGTGTAAAGATTCAGGAGAAGACAGTTTTTTGTTTATCTGGTCTAACAAAAATTCCTGGTACTGAATCATGTGAAATTGACAGTTCAAGGCCCTGGCCGAAAGAGTAGCAGAAGTATAAACCTTTTTACCCCATCTCTGTAATGCTCTAGATTCCCTTTCAGAGGGAAGAGGGTTTTTGGCAGAAGCAGCTGCCACACCTTTAGGGCCCTGTGAAAAGGTTTCAGGGTCTGCAACAGGAGCCTTATACAAATGGTAATGTGTGTCCGGGACCCTGTAATATCTGTCTGGCTTGGCAGGAGCCGGAGGAAGAGAATCAGGAGCAGTACAGGCATCATTAAATGCATCATCAACAACTGTTAATACTGGCGGAATGGCTAAAGGCCTATGCTGTGGTAAGTGTAAAAAGGTCCTTAGCCTTTTCCTTGAATCTGAAAAATCCTGGCCCTGCCATTGGAAGTGTTCCCTCATAGCATGCAAGGTTTCCCCAAAAGAAAATTCTTCAGGAGGAGAAGCAGAAGGAATGGAATCTTCTGCATCAGAATCCTCATAAGGAGAATATGGGCCTTCATGAGGGTCTGAATTGTCTGAGTCATCCGAGGAATAATCTGTAGAGACAGGTTCCGGGGGTTCAGTCCTAGGCCTCTTGTCTAGAGGGGGCTGAGAGGCCCTGTCTGGGTGAGGTTGGGATCCCCTGATCAAGAAATGAGATCCTCAGCCAGGATGAGCATTTGGGAACTAGAGGTAGGCCTATTTGCAGGTAAGGCCTTAGAAGATTTAGCTGCTTTAGCCCTGGCAAAAGCCTTGATAGACATAGAAGCAGGGGGTCTAGCAGTCCCACGTGCAGGGGTAGATATGTCTAAAGGAATAGTGTCTGACAAATCCTGGGCACCTGCTTCTGTAGCAGTAAATTCAGTAGCAGATTCAGCCATGCTCTGTGAGGCCTCGGCTATCGGAGGCATGCTTTCGGCCGAAGGAAGAACCGGGGACTCGGTTTCAGCCGAAACCGAGACACTCGCGGTTGGCCTAACCGTGGTTTCAGCCGAAACCGCGAGTGTCGGTCCTTTTCCTTGCGCTTTTTAGCTGATTGAGTAGTCGGAGTCTCCGACGGCATTTTGTATGCAAAAGTGGGACCAAAAAACTCCTCTGCAAACTCCGACCGACGTCTGAGTGTCCGTCGGTTGAAGGAAGCACAGGCTAGACAATACGTCGTGGTCTGGGCCTAAGCAAGGAAGGCAGTAAGAGTGGAAATCCTTATGAGGTATTTGTTTCCCACAAGTTAAACAATTATTTACTTTGTCTGACATCGGCTGAGGCAAGAAAGAGTCCCCAACGGGGTACTTAGCTTTTTATAAGTCTTCGGTAGTAGAAATCTCTGGATCTGACCGACCGGCACTTGCGAACAGCTTCTGCTTCGGGCACCGCGCGGCAAGAAAGACTGGGGAAAATGGCGTCGGCTGATGCCTTTATACCCAATAAACAGCAGCTATGACGTCGGGTGAACTGCGACATCAGCCGAGGCCAGACCCATGCTTTGGAATCCGGCCGACCGAAGGGCTGCCTGAGGCAGGACAACCCATATGTTAGGACTGCAGATGCATCCTTGAAGGACATCTACATTGCAAAGTATGCTTTCCAACCTGTTCTGCTGAATGCAATAAATCCTGTAACTCTTATTTTCCACACAATCAGTAATCAACATCATTTTCTGTTTCAGTAAGCCCATAACATGTTGTTGATATTTAAGCATATGAAACTGGAAGTTTAAAGCCCTGATTGCCAGGGTTGTAGATGTATAAACCTTCTTACCCCATCCATCCAGTGCCCTGGAATCTCTATCAGAAGAGGTAGGATTTTTGGTAGTAGAAGCCTTAACACCCTTGGGACCCTGAGAAACAGTCTCAGGAACAGCAGCTGGATTTTTGAAAAGAAATTTGTGGGAGTCAGGAACCCTGTAATATCTGTCTGGCTTACTAGGAGCTGGAGGCAGGGAATCAGAAGCCATGCTTAATTCGGAGAACACATCATGAACAATGTCTAATAGAAGAGGTATAGCCAAAGGCCTATGCTGAGGAAGAAGGAAATCCCTAAGCCTCTTTTTTGATTCAGAGAAGTCCTGACTCTCCCAGTGAAAATGTTCCCTTAAAGTATGCAAAGTCTCTCCAAAAGAGTAATCCTCAGGAGGAGATGCAGATGGGATGGATTCCTCATAAGGTGGAACAGAAAATTCCTGATCAGAAGAGGAATCAGAAGAAATGGAAACCTGATCTGAAGATTCATAACTCAGTGCCTTGCCTAGGCCTCTTAGCAGGGGGGGGGGGGGGGGTTTGGGAACCCCTGATCAAGGTTATCAAATCCTCAGCCATTTTGATAATTTGTTTTTTAGGCATAGGGGGCTGAGCATGTGGCTCATGCGTTGTTTTTTTTAGACATAGAAGTTATTTTTGACCTTTGTTCCGTTGCTGACGTCAGTTTAATGTAAAAATGTTGAGGCTTGAAAACACCCTCAGAAGCCGTTGCCTGCTCAGCGGCTCTGGACCCATCCAAGGGAGAGACATCCACGGGTTCAATACTTTGCGAATCTCACGGCATACCGGACTCCGGAATGGGTCTCGGTAGAGGCCTGCGACTCAAAAGTAGTGGGCATCAGGGGCTGCGAAAGCGCCTCACTGAGTACCGGCGAACCGGCAACTGGCTTAGGAGAAGCTTCGTCGTTGATTTTGGACCTCGATGGTCTGTCTCTGTCTTTTTCCTTGCGTTTATTGTGAACTCCGGTAGTCGGATTGCTGACAGACAACATTTCAGGGTAGTTAAATCTTAAACCAAAATATTTAGATGCAAAAATATGCAGACGCTTAATAGTGCGTTGGTTAAATTTATCACAAAACCAACAGCAAGGCATGTTGTGATCAGGGCCTAGGCAAGGAATACAGTACAAATGAAAATCCTTATGAGGTATTTGCTTCCTACAAGTAATGCAATTATAAACTTTTACTGACCTCAGTAAGGAGCAAGAAAAAGTTTCCCCAACAGGGTACTTAGCTTTAGTTTTAAGACTTCGGTTCTGAAACTCGAAAACGAATATTTCAGGAGTCGGCCGACCGGCACTTGCTAACTGCTTCTGCTTCGGGCACTGCACAGCAAGAAAGACTGATGAAAATGGCATCGGCTGCATGTTTTATACCCCTGATGTCATGGAAAAGGAGACAGCAACTGATGCAAGACCCAAGACTTTGTTATTCAGGCTGACTGAGGGCAACCTGCCAGGTGATTACCCCAAATGTAACGACTGCAACAGTGAAACACGAAGAACATCTGATCCAAGATCTTTGTTTCATCTGTGAGGCAAAGAAGTAACCTTAAATAAGATGTCGCAGTGCCACCTATTCAAAAAAACACTAAACAAATAATTTCCCAAATAATGTTATACGGTAATAAAGATGACTGGAAATGGCAACTTACTGGTTTATATTATCCAGAATGTGGTACAGAATATTAAAACAAAGTACTAGCACATTAACAAAAATCTTCCAAGGGAATGTAACTCAAATGTCCGGATTTTCACAGACTGTACAGATTTTTGTTTCATTTTTTTTGGTCAGTTCTTCAAACAAATTATGTTTTTTCTGGCAAATCATTGAGAACTGAAGCCACTAAATAATGACAGGCATTTAAGTTTCAGACTTCATATCCTTCAGAAAAATGCATGTTAACAAATCCTGTTATTCTATCAATTTTCTATGTTTAAGAGCAGTACTTCAAAAATCTGTGCCAGATTTCAGGCCCTCATCCCCAATTATTTTTGGTTTTGTCTTTATTTCCCTTTTTGAGTGCATAAAAGTACCTAAACTGCAGACATTTAATATGAACAAGGATACAATTCCTAACTTAGAATAAACCACAAATGTAGGTGCAAAGGGCTTAAGCAAGCAGTAAGAAATCAACTGCAATAATAAATGTCTTGCTGTTTGGCTTCCGGCTTTTTCCCCAGTTAGGGGTCGCCACAGCGGAACTCCTGTCCGCTAATGACTGGCAGTAGATTTTCACGAAAGCCAAGGTGCCAGCTCGACATCCAACCTTCAACGAAGGCACGCCCATTTACGCATGTCTTTCGAACGCCACCCAACTGTAGGGAGGGCATGCAGACTCCACACAGAAGGCACTCCCCGCACTCCAGCCGAGAATCGAACGGGAGAACCTCTTGCTGTGAGGCAACAACGCTACCGCTGCACCACAATGTCTAATGTATCCTATTCCTGTTATAATACACAAATCAAATTATGCAGCACTTTGAATGTTTTCCCTGTTTTAGAAGTGCATGTCATGTTTAAGCCACACCTTTCTTTATCTGCACGTCAGGCAAATTTTGTAACCAAAACATCAAAAAGCAAATACAAAGAACTATAAATGTTTTGAGCTACAACTGTGCACAAACAATTAACTAATTCAGTTAGAGTTAGTTATACTGTCTGAAAGCATGAATGATGCAGGGCAGATGGGTCAGTGTAAATATATGCAACAACTATAAAGGCTGACAGCCCAGGGACTTTTCTTTTAAACCTACATTTCACCTGGACACAACCATGGATTCTGCGACAGCAATAATTACTTTTGACGATACACCCTGTGATCACTAGAGAAACACTCAGGACATCTGAACACCTGCTTGACCTCAGTCCTCTGCAAGTTAAATAAAAAATAAATAAAAACACTTTACATGTTTAACATACCCAAGAACGTTTTTCTCTGGGTAGTCACTTTGCAGTAACATACAAGAAACTTCCATCACTTAAAACAGATGGACGACGAGCACCAGGAATGCATTTCCTTTATACAAACATATCTCCACAAAGGCATGGACTTGGCTGTTTTTTTTTTTTTTTCTTTGTGCATCATTTTCAGCACTTCAGCTATCTCAAAACATGACATGTTAGATTTGCAAGAAATCATTTGTTAATGCCCTTAGAATTTTGTTTTAATGATCCCTTGACACAAATGGAAAATAAATTACAAGCTTAGCACTACCTGTGGCAGGGAGGCAGTTCAGCAAGATGAACCAGGTCTGGCTAGCAATAAAAGGATAAATCAATTTGCTTTTACTTAAAAGAAAATACTGCAGCCCATTTCGTGTTGTGCTGCCCCGCTATGAAAGCTGAACTCAAAGCAAACTCTTTTCAGGGATCTGTAGGGACCCAAGGACACATTCTTCAGTTAAAAAGACTCCCTTCACAAACAAGACAGACAATGGATCTATCTGCAACTGTCAGGCAGTTATTACACAGGATTAAGGCTACAAGTGGTTAATGAGCCATTTCCTGTCGTACAGATTTTGATTCCTTTACCCTTTATTTGCCTACTGAGTGACCTTGTGCAAGTGACTTAATCACAGAGTGCTTTGGGCAATTAAGAATTTGGGATAGGCTCCTAAATGGTCTCTAGAACTGCATGCCTAGGAACCACCCATGAACGTGTGGAGAAATAAGAGTCAACTATCCTCTAACTTACAGGTCAAGTTTGCAGTTTAGACCCCTTTTATCAGTGCATTTAAAGGGACAATCCCAGGGATTTTTTGTTTTGATTCAGCCTTTGTTTACTTTTCAAGTTTGCCTTTCTGAGCATGCTCACCTGTGGCTGAGGGGGGTAGGGGAAGTGTGCCTGCAGGAAGCTTCAAAGGAGTTAGCCACATTCCATCTCAAATTGCAGCTCTACTGACAACAGCTTTCCATGTGAGCCATTCATTGGTGTAATCTGTGCATTTTATCCATTCAGAAAAGTAGCCTTTCAGACATTTTACGACCAGACTGCTGCTGCTACTCTAGAAAGCACAGCAGTAATGCAATTCTTATAAAGAGACATTATTTTGTTTCTAAAATCAGTTGTTTACCAGACTATTTTGTTTACCTTTTAGTGTAGTGTAAGTCACATATTCACACAGAGTCAGAATTTTCAGACAAGCTTGTGTGCATACTGCAGGTTAGATTTCACAAACTTCACTGTTGGATGTTTATGATAGGAACTGCTTAGAATTTACAGTTTGTTGTTTTGAACTTCCCCTACCCAGAGACTATTAGTTGAATGACTGGTTTAGCATTAGCCTGAGATGCTATCTAGTCAAACTCAAACCTGCAGCTTTTGCAGCAGTGAAATTACATCTTTAGTACGTGCTTGCTTTTTGTAAAACTTAGTGGAAAGCTTATCCCAACTTAGGCAATTGTGTTTGCTTTTGTTTTATGTTAGTTGCAACATGCTTTTTTCCCTTCACTGGTAATTATTTGTCATATGTTCTGCAACAGTGTTGCTTATTAGTGCATGTACTCATGCAGACATATATTTATAACACAGTTTCTCCACATTTCACAGGAAGCATTGCTTTGGACATTTTCGTCTTGGAAACAAATCCCCTGAGTTGCAAATATCCTAAGATTCTAGAAGAATAAAATCTTATAATAATAGTAAAAAAAAAAATGTCAGACTACTGTGAAATTGAATCTTGTTACTGTACTAAAAGTATTTTCCCATTAGGTGACACCCTTCATGAATCACTCGCAGTGACTGTCTGTATAATATGGATTCCATTCCACTGAATTTATTTTCTTTATCTTTCTCTTTATCTTTATCTTTCCTGCATTGTGGTAAAATGTTTGGATCGTTCACTCTTTTGCTGAATATTTGACTGCAGTAGAGTTGCACTGGTTACCATTTAAAAGTTGAGGTAAATGCAGTCTCTCTATTTCCCTATCTGTGTGCATAAGTATGTATGAAATATGTAATCTAAGTTTATATTCATGTGGTTGTAAAACTACAGCCTTGCTATGTCTTACTGACTGGCTTGTAATTCAAGGCATTCTTGACTGTCAGTCAAATTTGTATATGCTGGATATTTAACTGCTGCTGTTTGTCTTTCGCTTTTCCGTAAGGTCACCACAGCGGAACTCCGGTCCGCTAATGATTGGCAGTAGATTTTTATGAAACACAGAGGTGCCAACTCAACGCCCAACCTTCAACAAAGGCTTGCCCATTTATGCACGCATGTCTTTCGAACACTACCCAACTGCGTGGAGGACATGCAGACTCCACACAGGCACTGCCAAGCCAAGCTGAGAATCGAACGGGAGAACCTCTTACTGTGAGGTAACCACACTACCACTGTACCACTGTGGAATCATGCTGGATATTTAATAATGTGTGTATTTTATTAGACCTTTGTATGCAGCGACCTACTTGTTGTAGGCTGGATATGTAATAATGCATGCATTTTATTAGACCTTTGTATGCAGCGACCTACTTGTTGTAGGCTGGGTATGTAATAATGCGTGCATTTTATTAGGCCTTGGCATGCAGTGCACCTACTTGTTTTAATGGTATTCTTCACCTGTAATATTGGAATTCACATAACTTTTCTCAAACTTGCCTTTTTTGCAACTTAAATGGCTGTGCTGATGAGACCACTCACCCCTTATCAAGATGGAAATAGATAATAATTTAAAGCAATAAATGCATATGCCATGTCATTATGTGTTTATCATATGCATTGCTTTGGTTGATTAAAATGGATTTGCTGTATATCTTTGTTATAGATCAATATATATATATATATATATATATATATATATATATATATATATATATATATATATATATATATATATGTGTGTGTGTGTGTGTTTATTTATTTTCTTATTTGACATTTGTTATAACTGAGTCAAAGGCCCATTTCAGTGGAGACCCATAAAAAAGGCTAAAAAAACGCACGCACGCACGCGCACACACACGCACGCACGCGCACACACACACACGCACGCACACACACGCACGCACGCACGCACACGCACGCACACACACACACACACACACACACACACACACACACACACACACACACACACACACACACGCCTCTGAATTTGTTTGTTAATACACATCACTGATTTTGT
>NC_056737.1:1141836363-1141898863 GCF_019279795.1 Protopterus annectens
GGAAACTCCCAGATATGCTCAGAATTAGTTCAAAATGATGTGAAAATTACTGAACCTACACACATTGCTAACATACTGGCTGACAGGTTCAGTGCAAACTTCTCCCCCTCCCCAAAAGGAGAGATATCTATTCCAGAGGATTGTAGCCCCCAAACATCTCCAACGCCCAGGTGAGAACTGCCCTCACTAAGGCAAAAACAGCATCCATGGGACCGGATGGTGTCCCGCTGTGTGCTTCATGAACTCAACGAGGAATTAAAACCCACAGTTAGGACAGCTGTTTAATCTTAGCCTCACCTCAGGATCATGCCCAAGGAGTGGCGCTGGACGACTGTGGTCCCACTTCATAAGGGCGGTGCCTCCACAGACCCTGGAAATTACCGCCCATTAGCTTGACAAGCCTTATCTGCAAAGCCATGGAGAGGATCATAATGGAACTCATAAATAAAGACATAGGGAACTTGCAGACTTTGGATCCAACCCAGTTTGGCTTTGTCAAAGGCAGATCCTGCCTCTTAAACTTGGTTGACTTTTTCGAGACAGTCACCAAGGCCATTGATGAGGGAAAGGCAGTCCATACAGCCTACCTCGACCTGGCAAAGGCCTTCAACACAATACCCCACTCAGGTATCATCGAAAAACTCATCAGCTTGAATGTAAACCCACACATCACAAGATGGGTTGCAAACTGGATAAGCGACAGAACCCACAGGGTCAGAGTTGCTGGAGCCATGTCAGACTCAAAGCCTGTCACAAGTGGTGTCCCACAGGGCTCAGTCCTGGGTCCACTCTTGTTCGGCATCTACTTTTCTGAAGTACAAGCAAACACAGGAGGGTTATGGCTGACAAAGGTTGCAGATGACTGCAAACTGGGCCAGTCGAAAACACATCTGACACAGATATCCTCCAGAAGGGCCTCACAGAAACGGATAACTGGTGCCAGAGCCATGGCCTGAAGTTAAACGCCAAAAAATGCATAGTCATACCCTTCGGGAAAAACAAGGTTACCCCTAGCTACCATATAGGTGACAATCCACTGAGCACAGAAAAAGTCATCAGGATCTGGGGACCCAAGTTGACAGTAGTCTTCGCTTGACACTCATGTTGCTAAAGTAGTTAGGAAAACCTTCTATATCGCCCACCTGATCATGAAGGGATTCACATCTAGATCAAGGGAGGTCATCGCCCCTGTACTCATCACTCATTAGACCTATGATTGAGTACAATGCCCCGTTCGGAATGTATCTGACCAGACACCTGATGCAGCTTGAAAGGCCCCAAAGTTCCTCACCAAAAGGATAAAGGGTCTCAAAAATATGTCTTATGCTGCCCGACTGAAAGAACTCCAGCTTTATTCAGTCTCATACCGCTTGCTCAGAGGTGACCTGTGCCTGACATATAAGGCCATGTCAAACCCAGATTTGATGAATATGCTTCACCTCAAAAATCTAGATCCTCAGAACCACAAGGGCGGGAGACTTAAACCTTGACACGGTTATAAATAGAACGTGCTGGAGGGACAGATTCATCACCCAGAGACTCCTATGCTGTGGAACAAAATCCCGGCACATGTGAGGCAGAGCACCATGGCCTTGTTCAAGAGGAATCTTGACCAATGGATGGGAGATCGCAGATATACCCCAGGGATTACTTCAGTGTCACTGCTTGACAGAGGCACAGAAGGGCATAGTTTTTATTCAAACTAAAGGGGTGGCGAAAGCCACATAACTATGGGCTAGGCTTATAAATGCCCTTGGGCAGATAGCCTAGTATGAACCTATGAAATACATGTGCACTAAGTTGTACACAGTATATTATGGGTCTACAACTCAGATGACAGATCGTGATACAACAAATAGTCACTTAAAAAAGTAAAATAAATACCTGTCCATGTATTTCAGCTTGTTGCTGTCAGATGCACACAGTGCAAACAATTTCAAGGCAGTTAAACAGGCATGCATACGTAATATATAAAAACACATCCCTGTACATGAAGCAGCATCATCAATTACTGGAGTTAGTTTTGTTTTCCTCCATCACCCAATCTGTTAACCACAGCTTACTAAGAGATGCGGTTAGCCAGTGGAAAGGAAACTGTGGTTTCAGTGGAACGATTCATTCACAGTACAGTGATTTTGTGCCATGAAGAGGTGCACATGTTTTCTTACCATGCTCTCCTGAAGTATTAATTCCCCCTTTGAACATATTCTGCAAGGCCATTTTCTAAATTAAAACGGCAGGAGAAAGTACAGTTGTGTACACTTACCATAAATGTAGATTTTCGAGTGTCTTCACTGTTGCAGTCATCACTGTAGGGTTCTTCCTGCCGGCAGGCAGCCCTCGGTCGGCCAGAATCCCAAAGTCTGGGTCCAGCGTCGGCTGTTCAGTCATGCTCCCTGACGTCAGAGCGCCAGGAGTACAAAGCTGCCAGCCGACGCCATGTTCTCCAGCCTTTCTTGCCACAGATGTCAGGTGCCCAAAAGTGAAGGCTAATAGTAAAACAAAAATGTAACATACAACAAACCCCATACCCTGTAGCAAATACACCTCAGAAGGGTGAAGTAGGAAACCACACTAATAAAAGTATAAGAGGGGACAGGAGGGTGGGTAACCCAGACTGCAACAGTGAAGACTCGAACATCTACATTTATGGTAAGTGTACACAACTGTACTATGCTAATCGTGTTTCACTGTTGCAGTCATCACTGTAGAGTTAAATCCCAAAGCTGAGATAAAGGGTGGTGGTTATAGAGTAGAAGGGGCAGCTAGAAGGCCCTGCAAGACTGCAAAAGCAAAGCCTGCCCTAGACTTAGAGTAAAGAGGGAGATTATAGTGATTAGAGAAAGTATGCACTGAACTCCAAGTTGCAGCTTCCAAAATATCTTTGGTAGGTACTTCCCTGAGAAAGGCAGCTGAAGTAGCAGCAGCTCTGGTAGAGTGAGTCCTAATTTTTCCTGGGATTTGCTTTCCATGATGAGAGTAACAAAATCTGATTCCATGAGCAATCCATTTAGAAATGGTCCGTTTTGAAATAGCTTTGCCTTGGGAATTTGTTGCATAAGAAACAAACAGTTGCTCTGTTTTCCTGAGATCCTTGGTTCTGTCCAAGTAAAAACGAAGTTGCCTGTGTACATCTAAGGAATGCAAGATCCTTTCCCCCTTATTTTGTGGATTAGTGAAAAAAGTTGGCAGGTGAATAGATTGATTTAAAGCCACTTTGGAAACCACTTTAGGCGTGAAAGTAGGATTAGTCCTTAAAGACACCCTATCCTGGTGAAAAATAATGTAAGGTTCCACAGCCATGAGTGCTTGTAACTCCGAGACTCTCCTGGCTGAAGTCAAAGCCAGTAGGATAGCTGTCTTCCATGATAAATACTTAATATCAGATGTGGCAGCAAGTTCAAAAGGAGGCAGAGTGAGTTTTTCCAGAACATAGTTGAGGTCTCAGGCAAGTATGGGTGGTGTCCTAGGGGGCCTTAAATTCTTTGCTCCTCTGAGATATTGTTTCAGAAGTGGATGCGAAAAGATTGGAGGATCTGTACTGTAATGTGCAGAGATAGCAGAGGCATGTATTTTTATGGAGGAGAAGGATAAACCCTTATGTAACATGTCTGTCCGGTAATGTAAAATCAATGGGATATTAGGAATGTGAGGATCCAAATTCTGAGCATGCATCCAGGTGCAAAATCTCTTCCATTTACCTGCATAAGATTTTCTAGTGCTAGGCCGTCTGGCTTCTAAGATGACATCCATGCCCTGTTTAGGAACGGTAGGATTAATCATAGACCCTGAATACGCCAGGCTGCGAGTTTTGATATGAGAGTGCAGAACCTGGCCCTGGTGTTGGGACAAAAGATTTGGAATCTGAGGTAGAATCCAAGGAGGCTCCTGGGATAGATTCATCAGTGTTGAGTACCAAAATTGACGAGGTCAATTTGGGGCCAGTAAAATCATCTTGGGTTGGTCCTGCTTGATCTTTAATAACACCCGTGGAAGAAGAGGTAGTGGAGGAAAGGCATACCCAGAGAGGTTCCTCCAACTGAATGAGAGAGCATCCACTTTCCATGCTAGTTTGTGAAATGTCCTTGTGCAAAAAATCTGTAACTGGTGGTTGAGGGGGGATGCAAACAGATCTATGTCCGGGCAGCTCCAGGCTTCTGTAATCATCTTGAATATTTGGGTGTGTAGCATCCACTTGTGTGGGTCTGATAGGTTCCTGCTCAGGCTGTCTGCCAGAATATTTTGTTTCCCTGGCATGAACTGAGCTTGTAGATCCACTTTGCAAGCTAGAGCTGTGTTCCATAGAGTCATGGCTAGTCTGCAAAGGGGGTAGGAGTGTGCACCCCCCTTGCTTATGTACTACATAACTGTGGTGTTGTCTGTCCGTATCAGTAGTTGTCCTGGCTGTAGAAGATCCCTGAAAGCCAAGAGGGCATTCTGTACAGCTAACATCTCTTAAATTGATATGTAGGTGCTTCTGATCCTCTGTCCAAAAACCTTGCAGGCCTTTCCCCTGCAAGTGGGCTCCCCATGCGTAATCAGAGGCATCCATGGTTAACACTTGGTTGGCTGGAGGTAGACTGAAGGATTTCCCTTTGTTGTGAAGACATGCTATGGTCCACCAATGGAATTCCTTTTGTAGGCAAGGCAGCAATGTGTGTGTCTAGACTGTGGCAATGCTGGGACCATACACTTTTTAGGTACCATTGTATTTCTCATATGCAGTCTTGCATATGGTATGAGAAGGATGCAGGAGGCCATGTAACCCAAAGCCTGCAGGAATTTCCTTGCAGTTAGCGGAGATATTAACGCCAAGGTTTTGAAAGTTGAAGCCAGCTGTAGTTGTTTTTCAGATGTCAGTAATGCCATCTGGGTTGCTGTGTTTAGACAAGCACCCAGAAAGGTTATCTGTTGTGTGGGTGTCAAATTTGACTTTATGTTCACAGTGAATCCCAAGTACTTGAGCAGATTTTGAACAAATTCCAGGTGCTGGAGTAAGACATCCTTGCTATCTGCTTGAATAAGGCAGTCATCCAGATAAGGGTAAATTTGAATTCCCTTGAGTCTGCAATAAGCTACTACTGTTGCCTGGCACTTGAAGACTCTGGGCGCAGTAGACAAGCCAAAGGGCAGCGCAGAGTATTGGTAATGTTTCGAGCCGGCCTTGAACCGGAGGTATTTTCTGCACTCCTGTCTGATAGGGATGTGTAGGTAAGCCTCCTTTAAATCCAATGTCACCATCCATGCATTTTTGCTCAACATTGGCAAGAGCTGCTGCAGAGTAAGCATCTTGAACTTTGGTATCTACAGACTGACAGATCCAGGATGGGTCTCCATGAATTTTGTTTTCTGGGAACTAGAAAGAGCCTTGAGTAAAAGCCTTACCCCGTCTCTGATTGTGGAACCAGTTCTATGGCCCTCATCGCCATGAGGGATCCCACCTGGTTTAATGCCTCTGCCCATTGGTGTTTTGGTAGGTCTGGCCATCCGTTTGGTCTTGGCAAGGTATGAAAGTGGAATTTGTAACCTCTTGAAACTACATCCAGAACCCACTTGTCTTGGGTTATGCAAGTCCAATTTTGTTGAAAAAGAGAGTTTTCCTCCTAGAGGGGCTTCCAGGAGAGAGGTTAATGGAGCCATGCAGGGGGAGTCATTGAGCCTATATTCTATAAGATTAAGGTCTGTCCTCTCCACCTCTGGGGGTGGAAGCACTCCACTGTCTAGGTTTGTAAGAGGTCTGTGCTTGGCCCCTCCCTCTGGAGCGCCTATATCTACCCCTCTGAGGCCTGTCCAAGCTGGGAAAGGACCAATTTTTAGTTGGCTAATTTCTGCTAAATCTTGGGGGCTGAAATTGTAAGAAATCCTTAACCGTTTGCATGGATTTTGCCTTATCCTCCATTTTCTTTATCACCTCTTCAGCCTTAGACCCAAACAAAACATTATGCTGAACAGGAGCATCCAGTAACTTGGCATTCACTTGATCAGGTAAGTTTTGTTCCTTTAACCAAGCATGCCTTCTAATGACTGTGCCAGTGGCAGCCGTCCTGCATGAAGCCTCCAAGGCATCAAAACCACAGTGTAAGCCATGCTTCCCCACTTGCTCAGTAGCATGCATCAAATCGTGTAATTCCTTATTATCTGCAAATGCAGAAATGGTACCTAGCTTTTGTTTCATAACAGACAGCAGAAATTGCTGATCTTTTAGCACATGAAATTGACAATTTAAAGCCCTAATGGATAAAGTAGCAGAAGTGTACATTTTTTGCCCCATCTCTCCAAAGCTCTAGAATCCTTATCTGACGGAATAGGGTTTTTAGCAGAGGCAGCCTTAACACCCTTAGGACCCTGAGAAATGGTTTCTGGATCAGCAGCAGGATTTTTGTAAAGGAACTGGTGGGAGTCAGGGACCCTGTAATATCAGTCAGGCTTAGCAGGGGCTGGAGGAAAGGAGTCAGGAGTTAAATTAGCCTCAGAAAAGACATCATCCACAATATCCAAAATGGGAGGAATAGCCAGGGGTCTGTGCTGGGGTAGATGAAGGAAATCCCTAAGCCTTCTCTTAGATTCAGAGTACTCCTGTCCTTCCCAGTGAAAATGTTCCCTCATATCATGTAAAGTTTCCCCAAAAGAGAAATCCTCAGGGGGAGAAGCTGATGGAATGGATTCCTCAGCATCAGAATCCTCATAAGGAGGGAAAGTATATTCCTGTTAAGAGGAAGACACTGAAGAAATAAATGCCTGATCAGAGGATTCATAATCCAATTCTTGCCATGGCCTTTTCTCTGGAGGGGGATGTGAACCCCTAATCATGGTTAGCAAATCCTCCGCCATTTTAAGCATCTGTTTCTGAGATTTGGGTCCCGGATCAGAAGAGGCCTGGGCTGGAGTCTTTGATTTAAAAGGAGTCTTCGCCTTTGTCTTTGCCTTTATCAGAAGCTGTGTAGGCCTGAAAATCCCCTCGGAAGCCAGTACCTGCACAGCGGCTCTGGACCCATCCGAGGGAGCATTGTCCGAAGGTCCTGCAGCTGGAGTACTCAAAAGCCTGGTTGGCTCCTCGTGAGAGTCCGTTTTGGCAATCAGTTCTGAAATGGACAACGACAGGGGCTGCAAAAGCACCTCACTGACGACAGCCAAACCTGTAGCTGGCTCTGCTTGTAAACAGTTGTCTGATTTGGACCTCGGAGGCCTGTCCTTCTTGCGTCATTTGTGAACTCCGGTAGTCGGACGCGTGTCCGACATATTGTAATTAAATCGCCTGCCAAAGTAGTGAAAAGCTAAAATCGTACCTCCGCTTAATAGTACGTTGGTTAAATCTAGCACAAAACCAACAACTAGCTACGTCGTGGTCAGGGCCTAAACAAGGAATACAGTAAGAGTGGAAATCCTTATGAGATATTTGCTTCCCACAAGAAATACAATTAGTAACTTTTTCTGACATCGGACTGGAGCAAGAAAAAAGTTTCCCCAACAGGGTACTTAGCTTTGAGAAGAAGAAGAAAGTCTTCGGAATGAAGCATGAAAAAATATCAGGAGTCAGCCGACCGGCACTTGCAAACTGCTTCCACCGCACGGCAAGAAAGACTGGAGAACATGGCGTCGGCTGGCAGCTTTGTACTCCTGGCACTCTGACGTCAGGGAGCATGACTGAACAGCCAACGCCGGACCCAGACTTTGGGATTCTGGCCGACCGAGGGCTGCCTGCTGGCAGGAAGAACCCTACAGTGATGACTGCAACAGTGAAACACGATCAACATCAGCTTAACAATGTCTTTGTACAGTACATCACCCCTTCTTCCACCTGTAATAGCGGAGACGAAAATGGCTGACTTATGCAAACTCCCACTCAACCATATGGAACCTCCGACTGTCTGAAAATTGTCAGAGATCAATAAAGGAGATCTTCACTGTGGGCAGATGGCTTCTCTATTCCTTGAAAGATGTCTCTATCCAGAAGTGGGACTACTCAGAGGACCAGGTTACTTAGTGTGGTAATAGAACAAGACACAATCAGTACTTCAACATATCAATACTTAGCTGCAGTAACTAAATGGGAGTAACAAAACCATCATCAACTACATATAACCATGTGAACAGAAAAACACAGTGAACGGTACAGAAAAATGAGCAGAATGCATAGTGGTTAAGCAGCAGATGAATGCAGAGAGACAGTTTTAACTATTGCTCTTCACTTTCGGTTTAATTTCTTCAAATCTTTTGGGTTTCTAATACCATGATGGGAATGGACCCCATTTTTAAGTCAAAGTATGATAAAAGTTCATGAAATTAGTACGGTTTCAGTTTTTAACGTCCATCACAAGTGCTCTTTGCAGCACCTGCAATGTGCCCAGAACGGACTCCTTCTGTAATTCATACGGAGGTGTATCTGTAGCATATCTAAATATGACTGTAGATTTCTATTACTATTAGAACCATCTGTTCATGCTCCACTATCCTGGGCTACCACTATCAGCCATTCATCCTTTGGTGTCAACTTGCCTCTCTTTAACCACTCCTGTGCCAAATCCTGATCAGCTTGTCCAGGAGACATTTTTACTTGCCATTATTTAAGGTTTTTCCACATTCTCTTCCTTCTTATCTGTCCTTCTCCTAACATTCTTTTGCTTTTTGTGGCACATTCAATTGCCGTCTGATTTTTTCCCACTTCTGGTTTGATTTTCATTCCTGCTAGCCAAACGAATTCTAAAGCTAAACTAAGCAGAGTTCATCCTGGACTGCCCTTTCTCCTCAGGTTTTAAAACCTTCACTATGTTTGGATCAGATGAGGTCAGCAGATACCTGCATACAACTGCAGTTGTGGAACTGCAAGCAATTTGGAGGATGCCCATAACTCCTTCAGAGCAAGGAATACATACTCTTGGAACACACTGATTTTTATACATCACTTGACAAGAGTGAAGAATTGTTCTTGTTTTTCTGTCAAACTGATCCAATAGCCTTTGGGGCCAGTCAATCACACCAAAACTATAAGTTAAAACAGGGAGAGCAAATTTGTTTATAGCTTGAACTTCATTCCCAGATGTCAGGGCTGTCTTCAAGATTAATTTTAGTCTTCTGAAGTACTCCTTATGGAGTTTTATTTGCATGTGTTCATGTTTTATTGCCAAGCCTTCATAAATTCCCAAATATTTATACAATGCTTCCTGCTCAAGTTAGTTTATATCACATTCCTCTCAGATTGACATTTTCTTGGTACTGCAACTTTCCTGCTTTAAAATCATTCCTTTCAAACATTTAAGACCAAATGTCATTCTTATCATATGACAAACTTTTAAGCACGTGCAGTTGTGCTTTCATCTCTTCCTCTGATAAGCTATACAAGTAACCCACAAAAAGTAGAGGAGAAATTTAAGGGTTTTTTCCTTCTTCCCTCCCAAGACCTAATCTGTTAAACCACCTAAAGGGTTATAGGCACGACAAAACAGAAGTGGCAAAGAATCACCCTGGAATATCCACCCACTTTTGAATTTGTATCCCTGGGATAATAATTTGCCCTTTCTCATGGTTTAATTGCAAAGTGGTTTAACCACCATTTCATGGTAACTGTAAATGTAATTGATAAATGTTGGACTTTTTTTTTTGTAATCTATCCAGTCCATTCTTAGATTCTCCTTTTTACAAACTGCAACAATTATTTGTTCCATATGACTTTGTCATTTAGAAGAAGCTCTATTATGACAGTAGAACAAAATGGAACAAACTCTTTCCAGCACTGAGACATTTGTTAACAAGGAATGTTCAACTGAGAATGAGCCCTTTTTCAACAGAGGCCCTGCAAGAAAAGCTCCACAAAAAAAGTAGTGATATAAAATAAAAGTCAAGATTGTACAACGATTATACAAAGCTTTAAATACAGCTATACATGTAAAATACTGTAGTAATATTACCTACAAGCGGTAATGTATAAAATTAAAAGTACAATTTAGGTCTACAATAGGATACAATTGTACAGAAACAAAGGAAGTTAATGTGAAAGTTAGAAGAAAAACAGAGGACTACTTGGATAAAAGTGTAAGGGAATGAAGACAAATAGTAGAGAGAAGAGAGAAGTAGGGTTTACGCAAAGGCAGATCAGAGTTCCACAGATTTTCTTTTAGTGCTGTTTTCATATATAGTTTGTATGTCACTGGAAAGCAAGTTACTACGGTGGCTTACAGGTTCACTGCTAAGAAGAGTACTGCTTTTCTTGTTAACCAGGTTGGGATCTGTTCAGGGTGCGCATACAAGCAGTTCTTACGCAAAGCTAAACCTTCATGTAGATGTGAATACCTTTAGCCAGAAATTAGGTAATGCGTCTGGGTCTGGGGTTTTCCAGTCAGAAGCTATTAATTTTGTTTCAGTTTCTCTACAAGTTACTTCATCCCATTTTATATCCTGTACATTTAAAACTTATTATACGGTTTCTTCTTCTATCCATTCAGCACCTTTATGTTCTACAGGGTCTTCACAGACAGTTCTCCAAAACATCGTTCTTTCTTGGGTGGTGTTTCCAGTACTTCTGATTTGTTCCCACAATTCTCAAACTTTTAGTCAATGAATTGCTTATTTTGTACTTTCCCTTTATATTTATCTGTATATCTAAGTTCTGCTGCCTGTGCTGATATGTTTAGTTTATTATTTGCAACATGGTAAGATAAATTCTGATCTGTTCCAATATTGCACAGTCTAAGAATTTTTGTTGAACTGTTCCCTCTTCTGTCAAGTGACTTCTCTCAATTGCTTTAGTTTTCTCTTTTCAGTGCTTTCATGACATTTTATTTCTCCCCATCCCTTTTCCTTATTGTTCTGCATTTTTTCTTTCAAAACTATTTTGACATAAACAGAATTAAAATACAGTTGTAAACAGCAACACTAAAATTGTAAAAAAAAAAAAAAAAAAAAAAAAAAGGGACAAATCCAACTTTTTTTTTTTTTTTTTTGCCAGGCCTTTATTGGTTATTAATTTAGCTGCAAAGGAATACATTCTATTTTTTGTTATATCATGTGGTTTTCTGTTAAAACAGATGAACACCGTAATCAAGACTATTATTTTCAGACTTCTAACATTCTGGGTCTTATTTACTTTCTGCAATGATGTAAAGGAAGAGTTTCTAGATTTAGTAGCGATCTTAATATGCCTATCCTCTATTAAAATCAAACAACTCTTCCCTTACAACAATGGGTTTCCTGCAAGCAAGCATTCTACAGAAAGTTCCAGACTGCCTTCTTGTGACATTCTTCAGCTGCATCCTGCATCATCCATTGCTCTTTCATACGGGAATTCATTGGTTTAATCACTCCACAGCACCAACTGCATTAGAGTTGCCACCGTTTCCTGCTCTTCCCTTGCTGGGCAACTCAAACTGAACTTTTGTACCATTTCCTACTAAAGACTCCAAAGTATCTTCATGTGGCTGTTCCACACATTTTCTCCCTAACTTGGGGACTCAATGGTAATGTCACACCACGATGGAAGAGTTTGACTTTCTACACTAATTCTTTCACTTTGCAGGAAATCCATAACTTCAATTTCTATTTCATTAACTTCTCCAGTACTACTACTCTTATTTTTTGTAGCGTGAAAATTTCCATACATCTCTTCAAATATCTTTGGTACTGATTTTGTATTAATTTCGATTCCTCCTTTGCATAAATATTGCACCATATTTTATCTTCCTCTCCCATGTCCATATTTCTTCTTCAGATGTCTCCCGCTCCACGTTTCTCTTAAATTTGGGGACTCATTGTTTATCATGCTGTGACGTAACCTGTTATACTTTCTACACTAAATCCTACACTTTGCAGGCATTCCATAACTTCAGCTTCATTTGTCTAACTTCTACTTTACTAATCTCCTGTTCTACGTTTCCTCCTTTGTGATCTTATTTTTTGCACTGTGAAATTTTTCATACCTGGGTGCCTTTGCCTGCATCTCTCTTCAAATATCTTCGGAGTTGCTCATTTGTATTCAGAAGTCTGGCTGTCTGCTTTGCATAAGTATTGCACCATATCAGGATCTCTCACTTTCCCACATCCTGATTTCTTTTTTTATACCTTTCAAAAATCTCTAGATAATGTTCTTTGTATTTTTGTACTTCCGTCACCTCTCTTTCCAAGCAACCTGAAGTTTGTCTATGTAATGTTTTAAGTGGATCTGTTGCATTAACGAACATAATTTATTGATAATTCCCTGGCCCAAGTCCATAATCTGTATATTGCTGGAAATCATTTAAGTAACATGGTAACTATTACAGCCTAGCAGGGGTTTGCAGGATGGGTTCTCGTTAAAACAGACTGCCCTTTTAGCAAATACAAGCAATTAGAAAACTACTTCTTGCAACCACTTTCATCAACCTTTGGAACAAGGCTGTTTTTTTTGGGGGAGCGAGTCCCCCATGTGGGGGGACTCGCCCCACACCTCAGAGACTTAAATATACATACTTGGGGGGGGGGCACCTCCATCACACAAAGCCTTTTCAGCACATTGTCTTTGCATTACCATCACTCACTGAAACAGTACTGTACCAACTGAACAAGGTCTCTGCATAGAGTAAGGATTAACCAACCAGATAACGTAAATGCCAAAGTATTTTGCTAGTCTATCCTAAGAGGTTTGTACACAGTAAAAAATGGAGCATTTTTCAAATGAATGTGAATTCAAATGTTCTAAGTGATGTGATTGTGATTATTTTTGGCCTGTCATATTAAAAAATGTATAAAGAGTGCTTTAGAGAGAGAGTGATGTTTGGAAGATGATGTAAGGGAGGTTCTAGATGAAACAATAACCAACAGGAGGAGAGGGCAGACATGAACTATAGCAGAGCTGCATTATATGTGATGCAATAACTTCTCTGATGCTTGTCTAGTTCACAACATCCATATACAGAGGCATTTCGTGGAAAGATGATGTTCTTGGGGAAGAACTGAGTGCAAGGAAACTTTCAACAGAGGAAGAGAAATGAAAGGTAAATCTTGTGTTTAAAATATAACAGTTTAAAGACAACGCAAAAACTGCTAACAATGTTCTGTGCCTCAAGGATATACTTTTCTCACACCTAAAAGTAGACAGATAATTCAGACAGTAGAGTGCGGTACATTTGCACTTCTTTTGGGTTTAAGAAATGTTATGGCGTTAATTTGGATAAACAGAAATACAAACAAAGCATGGGGGGGGGGGCAGAAAGCTGAATACTAAAGTTTTCAGCTATTTGATTCACATGATCCTGTGGACAGCACACATTGGAATGAGGTATCTGAAGTGTTCCGCATTTGTCGGCAGTTAATTCTTACAGCCCCCACACACAAACTTTATGTTGCTGGCTAAGTTTGCTAAAGAAAAAAAATAAGATGCTAGATTAATTTTTAAACTAGACTGTGGAGATGTAAGATTAATAAGTGAAGGTGAGAAATACATTACAGATGTGCTGGGAAATGGAGTTATGTGGCTTCTGTTAAACTACCAACTAAGGAATAAATAATAAAGGGATACTATTTTTCATATTATAAGACTTTGCTGGTTCATACAGGATGCAGTGTAAGGAAACAAAAATTTGGACACGAAGCAAGTTAACGTCAGAAGTTCTATTTCATAACATGGTTTGTGGGATGATCAGACAGACAAAACAAATATAGGAAAATGGGTTGACTAGTACACTGCTTTAAAAAGGGAAGACTAACACAATGTGTTTTTCTTATCACTGGAGAAACATATCTACAGAGTACCAAAAATATTCTGTAATATGTATTTCTACTGTAAGAGGGAGATGTTAGGCAGCCAGTTAGAGACTAAGAGATTATATTTGTTACAGTAGGTTTAGGAGGTAGTACTTCTTAGAGAGGAAGGTCAATAAGGACATTTAACAGCCTGGGAAAAAAACTTCTAGCTATTTAACATGAAGCACTTAAACTGGCCTTGATTACATTAGCCTGCATATACTAAATTTATATGCATGTATATATTATTTATAAATAATTACTTTATATAATGTCTGTGTATACATTGTGTGTTTATTATATATATATATATATATATATATATATATATATATATATATATATATATATATATATATATATATAAAATGTATTATTATATGGGGGTCTACCTCTTTCAATCGAAAATGCACTTCAAAGAACAGCAGTTTGCCAATTCCACTTTGCCGAAATTCAACTTTAGCAAACCAGTTAACAGAGCCTTACTTATGCGAATTTCATTCTAACATACAGTTAAAAAATACAACACATTTATGCAGGGGGTAAGCCCCCTGCACTCCCGCTACTTATACATTCCAACTCCAAAATCGCACTAAAGTAGTGAAAAGGGAATAATCCCTTACCTTCACTGTACTGCCATCTATAACAAGTGATGTAAACATTAAAGGTTCCCCTCCCGTACACCATGTATCAATCTGGTTTGCCGGTAATTTGGGAGCACTCAGGTTTAGTACATCACATTCCCCAATGTGATATTCGGTGATGTGAGAGTGTCTGAACTGTTGTTTCGTTAATGTGGAATTTCTAACAGGGTGAGGATACACTTTAATAAGATAAAATAACGGTTTTGGTAATGAGGTGAATATGGTAAAAAATTTCAGCAGAAAAGATTCAGGTGCTTGGTGCTGGTTTTAGCAGGTAGCATGGAACACAAGTATGGCATATGGTACTGGGTACTGTAAGAGAAACTTGCGACTTGTAACCTATTTTTGATGTCCTAACTGTGGCAACAAATATTTTGGTGGTAAGTTTCACAATACTTTAGGGTACAGTGCATAATCCTAGTATAATGGAAAGTACTTTAAGGGACAGGAAAATGAAAAGTTTATATTACAGCCTACTGGGTCTTAAACTACTTTTCATATAAACCTGTGTGCTGTACAAGTAAATAAGCAACTTCGTTAACTGCGGCTACATTACATACAACTTATCTATATATATATCTATTATATATCTAGAGACAGATATTTCATTTTTCTACTTTACAAGTTCATAGATAGTTGCTAGGCCTGCAGTCCAGGAGACCAATAAGGACCCTAGCCCAAATTCCCACTCATCCCAGAGAACTGTCTCATTAAGTGACTTGCTCAAGGTCACAAAGATGTCAAATGAAGGTGAAGAGATTCAGAACATTTACTCCTGGAACACAATTTAGTGTTGTGCAACAGGATGAAACGAGAAAAATTTAGATACACAAGATAAAAAAAAAACAAATTACTACAAGTTCACAAGTACCGGGGCTAGCTGCTCTTGAGGTCCATTTTAAGCCCAACCAATTTTCCTCAGAGGTGAGGCTCAAACCCTGTACCTTGTGTGTGTGGTAAATACTTCAACTCAGGTCAAAGCTAGAGTTCTCTGAGCTGCCAGACTATGAAATGAGAAAAGGACTTCAGGGAAAGTTTGAGCATGGAAATGGGGCAGGACGGGAGTTATACAAACAATGGAAGATGAACTCCCCAAGGGGATATGGCTTTAAACTGTACTAACAGAAAGTCATCTATGAAGACCATATATTAAACTGAAAGATTTCTTATGTGAAGGCTGTAGGCATTTTAAAGTAAAAAACTGGGATAAGTTTAATGTCAATTATGAGACTGCCATTCAATGACAGTTGGAGCAGATTTTGTACAACAGTAAATTAAACCTCCTTCCCTTCCCACAGGCTGACTGAAAGAATTCCTTTTAAAAAGCAATGTACAACAGTAGATGGCATGACAAATGACTGTGATTTTGAGAAATGCATGGAGGTAAAGATAGAAGATTTTTTTTTTTTTGAGTGCTCCAAGACACAGCAGAAATAGAAAGAGAATGATTACATGATCAGGTTGTCCAGGTAGCTTGGCTCTAGATGCAGTACGTTTTGGGAAACATTGTGAAAGGGGGAATTTTTAATGGACACAGATGTTATCTGTTATATATGGAATCTTTGGACAGTAAGACGCTCCCCAAACATGTGCTCGCTCCTGCACCCTCCAAATGAAGACAGGCCAACTGGTAATGCAGCATCATTCCTCCCTTATCACCGCCAAGTCCAGGAGGCATCAAACTCAGGTCACCTGGGTCACAGGCAGTAACACTGGCATGAAGGAATAAAGCCCTGGTTCATGGCAAAGGTCATTACATGAACTACCAACCAAACATATATAGAATTTCAGCAAGGAGGTTAAGTTTTGGTCAAACTGCCACGATCCAGAAAGTTACTGAACACAGGAAAATTTAGTGTTGTGCAGGAGGATGAAACGAGAACATTTTAGACACACAAGATAAAAAAAACACATGAAATGTTAAAGTAATGTGCGAGAGAAAGAGAGTAAAATTTGGATGGAAGTAGGTTGTGTTTTACCAAGTGGGTAAGAAAGATTTAGAAAAGATGATTACACCAACAACTTAAATGCTTATTAGAAACGGACAACCCAGAGGGTTAAGAAAAAGAAAACAAAAGCTGAACAAAGAACAAAGTTGGATATGGAGATTAAAAGCAGAACATGTAAGTAACTAAGCAAACTTGTTTTTAAACTCTTTTTTCCCTTTTTAATTCCCTTTTGCTTCAGCAACCTATCTGTACAGTTGTGATGACAGGCATAGAGGTGCCTATGCACAAACAATGTTCTGGTGCTTATGGTTCAAATGCACAGCTGATGAGGAGGGTCAAACGAGTTGGACCATTTGACATATGCATCACCAGCTCCAACACAGACTATATGGTCGGGAGGGTTGACATCTGACTACAAACTAGAGTACTTTAGTAAATGTAGCGTAATATCCTATCCAGCATTATGCAAAGGTTCTTGAACTCTCCCACTTCTTAAGCCCTATGCAAAAACACCGCCATTTTTCATCTTCCCATGAGTTATAGCAAAAACAAGTATGTTCATGGGTTCATACTAGGCTACCTGCCCTAGGGCATTTATAAGCCTAGTCAGAGTGTGTTTGGCTTTCGCCACCCATTTTAAATTAATTTTGCTATGCCCTTTTTCGAGGTTAGTATACTGTGCCTCTGTCTAACAGTGACACAGAAGTGATACCCGGGGTAAACCTACGATCTCTCATCCACTCATCAAGATTCCTCTTGAAGAGTCAATGTTTAAACATGGATGTACCGAGCACGTAGCCAGGTGAAGCCTAACTGGCTACGGCCTTCCTTTATTAAGTAACTCCAACACCTCCACTTACTGTATCGTCTACTAATCTGTTGATCATTTCTCAGTCATTACTACCCAGAGTCCTACAAGCTATGGTCTCATCTTTTCCAGATTCTGCTATGCGGCACAGCACAAGAGGCCATGATGACATCTAAGTGCAAGTTAGTTGGGTCCCCTTCTTGTCTCAATCAGTTATGAACCAGCTCTGCAAGCACATCAAAGTGGACTAGCACAGGCCTTTGTTATCTGATTTTCCTTCACCAGGTCAAGACAGTCCAGAAGCTTCAGCAGCCTTTCTCCCAGACTTAATTCCATCACTTTTACAGGATTCACGACAAGACCGACAGGCCTGTGATTGAATTCCTTCCTGGATCTTCTCTTTACAGCACGACTTAAACTAAAGCTCCAGTCTTTGTGCAGAGTTTCAATTTCTTTGCTGTATTTCACTGGATTCTGCTTCATTTGTCTAACAGAAATGCAGTGCAGCTAGACAACAATGGCTGCAGTACAATCCATCTTTGCAAAGAAAGAAACAACTACTTGTACATAAAAAACACTTATACATGTACAAACGGCTAACTCCTTTGTGTAAACAAAAGAAATCTATTCATGCAACAAAAAACTAACACACCATAAAAAACGTTTTACAAAATGCAGTATGAAAAACAAATCTCACGATAATCATTTTAACAGTACATTAGGCTTCCTTATTTACTGATCCCTACAGCAGTTAACATTTTGTTACTTACTGCCCCTGTCATAACAAATGTACTAAATGATCCCAATGGACCGTAACTACAGGTGACTGATGCATTACATAAGGAGACATCACTGCTTCAAAATTTCAGCATGCTCTATTTTCTAAACGCAGTACCATGCAAAATACATGTAACTCTGCAACATCAAAAGCAATGCAGAAAATCAAAACAGCAAAAAAGGGTACATGAATACATAGTTGTACAAGTTCAGCTTTCAAGCTGGTGACAGCTAGCTACCTAAACTTCTGGAGTCCTAAAATGACACAATAACTTAAAAATGTAAAGCCATAAAGTAAAACTTCATATTCTCTGCAAAGCTTCCTGCTGACTAATTACATAAAACTTATGAACTGTGAAAGAATGTGAATTGTATCTGTTCCTGCAGTAAGCAATTAACTACACAGGCATACAGTCATTCAACTATAAAAAGACAAACATCTTTGTAAACAAAAAAGTGTATTTTTTCTAAAGTGTTTTAAATGTCTACTGTTAGTTTACTGTCATCTTAACAGAATAGACAAGACCTTAAAATTTTGAAAGGCTCAACATATGATTTTATCCGAATATGCTTTAATCTAGGAGTTTAATCTATTTGAAAACATGGCAAGGACAAATTGCACTACAGTTTAAGCACCAAAACAGCACTTTTAAAGAAATATTCACCCGTTCTAGTCTGTTCACTGAAGCTCTAAGATGCACGCAATATACATGTAAGAGGGTAAAATATTTTGGATTAAGGTTCAAAATCAGAATCACTACTCTGCAGTAATGAAAGAGGTGAACAAAAGCAGTTTTTTTTTTTTTTTTTTTTTTTTTTTTTTAATATCAAGAGCTGTACTCCAGTTTGTAGGTATTATCGAATCAGTTCAGTTTTCCATTACTCGTGAAAACTGTGCAAAGCAGTAGCAGAGGCTGAACCGAAGTGCTGGGTCCACTATAAATCTTTAAACATCGTAGATGCCACAGAAAGATTAGGCAGGGCCTACAGCCCATGTCTACACCTGTCCCTTGTGCTTGTAAAGTAACCAACAGTAATGATCAAAGTGGAAAGAACAGCAGGTGCTATCCTTCAGCCATACCTCCCTACGTAAAAATCACTATCTTTCCCTGCTATTTCAAATGACTAAATTACTGTTCTAAAAAAAAAAAAAAAAAAAAAAAATATGAATATATAGCTTAGGCTATTTGTTTTTTACCTGTTTTTTTTTCGCTGTATTTTCTACTACACTAAAATGTATGCATTGTTGCTTAAATGTTTAACCTTGTTTTAATTGTGGAGCTTTTCTCCCCGGGCCTCCACTGAAAATGGAAATTATCCAGCTGGACTAGCCCGGTCAACAAATGTAAAATAAATAAAATAAATAAATAAATCTTCTTTTAAGCTTAAACTCACTTGGCTATAAGGACGCAAAACACCAAGATTTTATTTTAACAATGCAAGGAATACATGCTCACCCTGCTTACACTGTTAATATGATGGATTCCTAGGACAGAACACCATCCCCGAATGTACTGCCAAAGCTGTACCTTCCTGATAGGTTTACTGAAGTCTCTGTATGTTTAAACAATACTTGTTGCAATAAAAAAAGCACTGGCAGTTACTGTTTTTATTTATTTTGCAAGTAAATTAGGGACACGGATGCGTTTGTTTTACATAGCTTAGGACTGCTACAGAAATAAGTTGATAGCTTAACTGCCAAACCACACCAAAACATACCACAAAGGTAAAAGAAAACAAAGGAAAACTGAAAAAAATAATTCTCTTCACTTTCCAATGCAATATACACAGTACTTACCTTTTCCACTTGGGCCATAAAACATTCAACAGCCTGTCAAAACAACTGTAAAGAAAACTTTCAACTCGTACTAAACAACCGCATTCACTAGCCAGTACAGGTAAGTCACTGTAAAAGTGAGCAAATCAGATGTGCTAGAATTACTGTACATTTAACCCAGACTACAGAACACAGGAATGCAACTTCTACTAAATGACAGTAACAGGTTCAACTTTTAGGAAATGCATTTTTTTCAGTTTGTTGACAAGGAAGCTCTTTCAGGCTGAGCCAAATTTCAAAGCAGGGTTGTGGAAAAAAACATGACTCAAACAGGAGTGTGGTTCTGAATCAAGATGAAGAGACCCCCATGTAGAAATGAGAGAAAAGGGTTGTATAATTTCATAGTCACCAGCAAAGTAACAGAAATAGGTGCTTGAAATGCTTTACCGCTCCCTCCTCAGAAAAGTACATTTCAAGTACATAGTTAAACATAAATGGAATTTTCATTTGCACTATCAGACAAGAAGGGAAAAAAACACTTAAGAAAAACAATTTTAGGGAGGTAGTTTCTTACTTAACCCTCAACACAGGAATGACCACTAAATACATACAGTTCAACTTAGGAAAGCATCATTTTACAGAGCTTTACTGAATTTAAAGCAGTTGGGATGACTCAACAATGTTCTGAAAAGTGAAGAGACCCATGTGCCCTGCCATTTTACAAAGATGTGTCTGCAGTTTTAATCCCTCGTCTCTGCTGAAAATTGTTTTTGTTCTGTCCAGTAAAATTGACAGGCATTTGAATTTCAGACTTCAGGTTTCTGAATGTTTAACTCCTTGTATAATTGATGGTGCAGTGATAGTATTGTTACCTCACAACTATAGGTTTTCTGGTTTGATTCTTGGTTGGGGTGGCTTCTGTCTGCATCTCCTCCCTGTATTTGTGTGGATTTGCTCTGGTGCCCTGCCATTTTACAAAGACGTGTCTGCAGTATTAATCCCTGCATCTCTGCTGAAAATTGTTTTTGTTCTGTCCAGTAGAATTGACCGGCATTTGAATTTCAAACTTCATGTTCTTCAGAATACATAGTAGCACAACCTTTTTTTCTAGCAATTTTCTAAGTTTATAAGATGAATATTTTAAATTTGTCCCTATTTTGGGACTGTATTCCCCCATTATTGGCTTCGTCAGGTTTTTGTGCTAAGGTTGACAGCTATGGCAAGAACTGAATTCACTGAATATGGACTGTAGAATTGTGCATATTTACTGATAAAGGTGCACTGTAGAATTGTGCATATTTACTGATAATGGTGGACTGTAGAATTGTGCATATTTACTAATAATGGTGGACTGTGGAATTGTGCATATTTACTAATAATGGTGGACTGTAGAATTGTGTATATTTACTAATAATGGTGGACTGTGGAAGTCTGAGTAGACTTTTTATGATAAATGTTCTCAACTGGGCAGTTTTGCCATTATGGGTGCATATGTTTTGTTTCATTGCTTACTGGAAAAATGTTCAAAACAAATTTAAAACACCCTCTAACAAGTGTACTGTATTGTACAAGGAATATAATTTTTAGTACAATGAGGAAGGTGTATCAAAGAGCACATGTATGTTTCATATGCAAGGGGCCTATGATTCAAAACAGCCCAAAATTAATCTTTATCTGCCACTGGCAAAATGTATTTTCTTTGAATGTGGGTTTCAATGCTGTTTCAATGAATGTGAGTTTCAAGGGCAGAGAAGTTTTAATGCTAAGTTTTCATTGTGAGACTGCATTGCTTTGTTTAACAGATTACTTAATGTTTGTGCTGTAAAATACAAAATAAAACTTTCAAATGAAGTCCAATCATTGAAGTAAAGCAGTATGCACATTAGTGTTTATGGTAAATGGAGGAAATAGCCAAGTAATGGTTAATTGGAATGGCTGCAGAGGCTCCAGTTCAACCATTATTTTGTCAGGGAAGGGCAGCAAACTCAGACAGGCCCAGCTGAACTATACCGCCCAACTGTCCAGATTTTCAAAGAATGAATAGATTTTTGCTTCTTATTTTTGGTTTGTTGTTCATAAAATTTGTAGTTTTAATTCTAAATGATTTGCCAGAAGTCACTAAATAATAAGTTTCAGACTTCATAACCTTCATAAAAATGCATGTTAAAGTAAGAGCCGTTCTATCAACTGTCTCAATTTATACAAGAGCGATTTTTAGTACTGTTTATATGTGCCCCAATATATTTGGCCTTGTTCAGATTTACTGCATTAACAGGTTGAGAGGTACATGCAAATAAATTGCTTTATAGAATTAGGCATAGCCAACCTCTCAACTGTCCCCAATTTTTGGCTCAAAATGTTGCTCTTCCCTAATAATCCCTCCATAAAATAGCAATTTTGGAAGAAAACATGGAGGGTTTACAATTAAGAAATAACTGTAATAATCAAAGTTATAGATTACTTGAAATGCATGTAGATTCTTTTATTTTGTCAGCTGCTCAAGGTAGCAGTACTAATATTAAAGTGTCCCTTCTTTGACAGGTAGAAGCTGTATTGTGTGTCTATTTTATATTTTTGCATCACATTTTTGGTCCATTTTTCATAAAATTGTATTTTTGGCAAATTAGTGACAAATCACTAAAGACTGAAGTTAGAAAATGACAGACATTTGAGTTTCAGATTTTATACCCTTCAGAAAATTCATACTAATGCAAGACCTATTCTATTATCTTTCTAAGTTTATTAGAGCAATATTTAAAAATTGTCCTTCTTGTTGTGCCTTTGTCCCACTTCTGTGTATGGCTTTGTCCAGATTTCTTGCTCTTGAAGTTGAGAGGTATGACAAATGTGTCAGGGCCATCACAGTCAGCCAGAGAGATTTCAAATTGTGACATGCTTGTTGCACCCCACTCCCCATGTAGTGACTCTGGATGTGTCCAAGCAAGGCAAGGAGTAGTTGTATCTACCTTGGATGGGGAGGACACACTGCATAAGTACTACAGTGGCTTTTCATCTGTCCTTGATTTTGCAGAATGGTCTGGTTTCTGTCATATTTTTGTACTGTTGATTTATGCTTATTACTCAAAGTGCCTGTTGCTCTGTGTTTAAGTAGCAATGCTTTAATGACCATAAGGTAAGCTTGTCTGACATCGTAAGATGCAAGTAGGCTTTAATAAGCATACTGTTAAAGAATTGCCAACATTGAAAGCCTTTCTGTTGTTGCCATGCAGAGAATACTTGACTAGATAATGTATAAGCCTTGGGTATTAAAGGACAGGATTCCATTATTTTAAAAAGCTCATTACACTTGTTGGAGACTTCCAGTCATCTCTACAGGCTTTACCCGTAAACTAAACAGAATGCCAATCATGTGTGGTCCATAACCTGTACAGTAATCCTTTAAGCAATGTATCTTGAGCTTGTTTCTTGTTTGCTTTTCATTTTTACTTTTATCATGTTTTCCCATGAAACGTTGTCAGGCAGCAGGTCTTTTTGGATAAGAAACATTTTTACAAGTGGGGCATCACATAGATTTCTACTTTCAGCATGTTGCTTGGTACTTTAATAAAGCTGAATATATTATAATTAGAACTGCAGTGCAAGGAGAAGTAGTTTGAGTTGAGTGCTTCTGGTTTTTCTTATACTTGATTTTGACTGGCATTCCAGTAATGTATTTAAAAAAGTAATTTATTTTTTCATGCCTCACAACCTTTTGTTTCCATCTAGATATTAAGTAAGCTGTCATGCAGCCAATGCATTGAAATATTTTTATTCTTCTACACTTATTTTTGTCTTGATTGGACTTTCATAATGATGGTTTGCCACCCAGGGCAGCGTATTTAATTAAAGTTAGTTTTTTTGTGGTTTTGTGCATAGCTCCTCCCCTTTATGGTTGACCACACCCCTTCCCTTTGACCCCACCCATTCAGCGTCTCCTGCAGCCCCCCTGTGATTTGAAGTCACCAGCCGCCACTGTTTACAGCACGACTTAAACTAAAGCTCCAGTCTTCGTGCAGAGTTTCAATTTCTTTGCTGTATTTCACTGGATTCTGCTTCATTTGTCTAACAGAAATGCAGTGCGGCTAGACAACAATGGCTGCAGTACAATCCATCTTTGCAAAGAAAGAAACAACTACTTGTACATAAAAAACACTTATACATGTACAAACGGCTAACTCCTTTGTGTAAACAAAAGAAATCTATTCATGCAACAAAAAACTAACACACCATAAAATACGTTTTACAAAATGCAGTATGAAAAACAAATCTCACGATAATCATTTTAACAGTACATTAGGCTTCCTTATTTACTGATCCCTACAGCAGTTAACATTTTGTTACTTACTGCCCCTGTCATAACAAATGTACTAAATGATCCCAATGGACCGTAACTACAGGTGACTGACTGATGCATTACATAAGGAGACATCACTGCTTCAAAATTTCAGCATGCTCTATTTTCTAAACGCAGTACCATGCAAAATACTTGTAACTCTGCAACATCAAAAGCAATGCAGAAAATCAAAACAGCAAAAAAGGGTACATGAATACATAGTTGTACAAGTTCAGCTTTCAAGCTGGTGACAGCTACCTAAACTTCTGGAGTCCTAAAATGACACAATAACTTAAAAATGTAAAGCCATAAAGTAAAACTTCATATTCTCTGCAAAGCTTCCTGCTGACTAATTACATAAAACTTATGAACTGTGAAAGAATGTGAATTGTATCTGTTCCTGCAGTAAGCAATTAACTACACAGGCATACAGTCATTCAACTATAAAAAGACAAACATCTTTGTAAACAAAAAAGTGTATTTTTTCTAAAGTGTTTTAAATGTCTACTGTTAGTTTACTGTCATCTTAACAGAATAGACAAGACCTTAAAATTTTGAAAGGCTCAACATATGATTTTATCCGAATATGCTTTAATCTAGGAGTTTTAATCTATTTCGAAAACATGGCAAGGACAAATTGCACTACAGTTTAAGCACCAAAACAGCACTTTTAAAGAAATATTCACCCGTTCCTAGTCTGTTCACTGAAGCTCTAAGATGCACGCAATATACATGTAAGAGGGTAAAATATTTTGGATTAAGGTTCAAAATCAGAATCACTACTCTGCAGTAATGAAAGAGGTGAACAAAAGCAGTTTTTTTTTTTTTTTTTTTTTTTTTTTTTAATATCAAGAGCTGTACTCCAGTTTGTAGGTATTATCGAATCAGTTCAGTTTTCCATTACTCGTGAAAACTGTGCAAAGCAGTAGCAGAGGCTGAACCGAAGTGCTGGGTCCACTATAAATCTTTAAACATCGTAGATGCCACAGAAAGATTAGGCAGGGCCTACAGCCCATGTCTACACCTGTCCCTTGTGCTTGTAAAGTAACCAACAGTAATGATCAAAGTGGAAAGAACAGCAGGTGCTATCCAGAAGAATCTTGGAACAATAGCAGCATCTTCTTTTAAGCTTAAACTCACTTGGCTATAAGGACGCAAAACACCAAGATTTTATTTTAACAATGCAAGGAATACATGCTCACCCTGCTTACACTGTTAATATGATGGATTCCTAGGACAGAACACCATCCCCGAATGTACTGCCAAAGCTGTACCTTCCTGATAGGTTTACTGAAGTCTCTGTATGTTTAAACAATACTTGTTGCAATAAAAAAAGCACTGGCAGTTACTGTTTTTATTTATTTTGCAAGTAAATTAGGGACACGGATGCGTTTGTTTTACATAGCTTAGGACTGCTACAGAAATAAGTTGATAGCTTAACTGCCAAACCACACCAAAACATACCACAAAGGTAAAAGAAAACAAAGGAAAACTGAAAAAAATAATTCTCTTCACTTTCCAATGCAATATACACAGTACTTACCTTTTCCACTTGGGCCATAAAACATTCAACAGCCTGTCAAAACAACTGTAAAGAAAACTTTCAACTCGTACTAAACAACCGCATTAACTAGCCAGTACAGGTAAGTCACTGTAAAAGTGAGCAAATCAGATGTGCTAGAATTACTGTACATTTAACCCAGACTACAGAACACAGGAATGCAACTTCTACTAAATGACAGTAACAGGTTCAACTTTTAGGAAATGCATTTTTTTCAGTTTGTTGACAAGGAAGCTCTTTCAGGCTGAGCCAAATTTCAAAGCAGGGTTGTGGAAAAAAACATGACTCAAACAGGAGTGTGGTTCTGAATCAAGATGAAGAGACCCCCATGTAGAAATGAGAGAAAAGGGTTGTATAATTTCATAGTCACCAGCAAAGTAACAGAAATAGGTGCTTGAAATGCTTTACCACTCCCTCCTCAGAAAAGTACATTTCAAGTACATAGTTAAACATAAATGGAATTTTCATTTGCACTATCAGACAAGAAGGGAAAAAAACACTTAAGAAAAACAATTTTAGGGAGGTAGCTCTTCTGCAACCTCCCATGGAGAGGTTGTACCCCTAAACACAACTCCAAGATCGCATAACAGTGAGGGTAAAAAGATGCATTCTTACCAGAGCTGTTAATCTGAATTTATAAACAAAATGGGTGATCAACCAATTAAAATGGAAGATTTGCATTTTGATGAAACCCTGCCCAACAGCACATCCATGTTGCCATGGCGGTCTGGTGTACTTAAAGCCTGAGTGTAGATTATTAAGTTTTGTCACATAAAAATGTACCCACTGCAGAAGAGAAAAAGACCTTCTCGTAAGGTGGAGCAACTTTGAAATTAATCTACTAAAGTTGCGTACAAGGCACAGCCCCCTGCATGGAGGGCGAGTAAGACCTGTCCCCTGAAAATCACTAATGAAATTTCCGATTGAATGTCATGTAGAACATTTAGATAATTTTTATGATGTGGATCCCTTATCTTTGCCATTGTTTGCTACAGGCTGAGTAAACAGAACTTAGATTTACTTTTTATCTGTTTATTAGCCAAACATTAAAGTTCTAAGGTTTAGAAACGACTAGTATAAAAAACACACACAACAAAACAAAATTCCACTGAAGCCAGTAAGACAGTTTCAACACTGGTCTAGATCAACTTGGCGCTTTTGTTCATTTAATATATTTAACATTTGTTTAATGGGAAAGTCAGACTGAGACAGAGCAAATTTTCAGTGGAGGCCCGGGGATTAATGCTCCAGATGATAAAAATACATAATCAGACCAAACAATTAAAAATGGAGTCATGACATCACATGACTCACTCACTTGTGAACAGCTTGTAAATTTAAACAAACACTGTATCTAAAAATATACTTAAGGAAACAAGTAATGTACTCATGCAGTGAAACTCTATGAAAAATACTTGGTGAGGTAACATCACACAAATCCGATGCCAGTCTCCTGCTGGATACAAGTGTACAAGGAGATGACTACGTCAAAGAAAACAAGGACAGTCACCATGAATAATTGAACTATTAAATGAAATTCAAGAGAAGTGCCAAGAAACTTTTAAATAGAATTTTGACCTTTGAATAGCCGGATTGAGGATATGGTCCAACCAAATGGAGTTGACTTCCATTTTAGAATGATCAGCAGCCACCACTGGCCTGAATGGAGGATGCACCTTATCTTTAGGAGTCTTTGGAATTTTAAAACATCTCGCCATCTTTGGCTAATCAGTCCTCAAAAACATGAACGTCGTGGCCCAAGGTACCTTGGCATAAGTCAAACAAGATGGTGTCAATGTTGGTGAAACATTGACTTTATCCCCCGAGATTTCCTCGCAATTCCCTTTGTCTGCTAGAAGGTTGTCCATGGCTGCATTGTAATGCTTTGTGTTCATGCCCACAACCATACCCCCCCTTTATCTGCTCTCATAACACATATTTGTTTGTGGGCAGTTCTCTTAGCTTGTTTTTCTTCCAAGGACAAGTTGCGCACACACAGTTTTTTACCCAGTTTCTTTCTTAGTTCCTCCTCATATATATCATGGAAGACCTGAATGGTGTTGTGAAGAGAGGGATTAAAGGTACTTCTCTTAGTAAGACAATCTGGGGTCTTGCTGAATTGGGGGATGCTGTGTAGTCTTCTGTCGGCCACTTCTACTAGGGGTTGCCACAGCGGATCATGTGTTTCCATTTCTTCCTGTCCTCTGCATCTTGCTCTGTCACACCAATCACCTGCATGTCCTCTCTCTCCATGTCCAAAAATCTTATCTCAGGTCTTCCTCTTTTCCCGTTACCTGGCAGCTTCATCCTTCGCATCTTTTTCCAAACATACTCTGCATCTCTCCTCAGCACATGTCCAAACCAATGTAATCTTGCCTCTCTGGCTTGGTCTCCAAACCTTCCAACCTGGGCCGACCATCTAATATACTTAATCCTAATTCTGCCCACCCTCATCACACCCAGTGCAAATCTTAATCTTTAACTCTGCCACGTCCAGCTCTGCCTCCTGCCTTGTCAATGCCACTGTCTCCAATCAATATAACATAGCTGGTCTCACTACCCTCTTGTAGACCTTCCCCTTTCACTCTTACTGGTACTAGTCTGTCACAAATCACTCATGACACTCTTCTCCACCCACTCCATCCTGCCTGTACTCCCTTCCACACTCACCATTACTCTGAACTGTTGATCCCAAGTATTTAAACTCATCCGCCCTTCACCACCTCTACTCCTGCATCCTCACCATTCCTCTGTCCTCCCTCTCATTCACATACACATATTCTGTCTTAGTCCTGCTGACCTTCATTCCTCTTCTCTCTAGAGCATATCTCCACCTCTCCAGGGTGTCCTCCACCTGTTCCCTACTCTCACTACAGATCACAATGTCATCTGCAAACATCATAGTCCATGGGGACCCCTGTCTGATCTCATCTGTCAACCAGTCCATCACTATAGCAAATAAGAAAGGGCTCAGAGCTGATCCTTGATGTAATCCCACCTCCACCTTAAACGCATCCGTCCCGCCCACTGCAGACCTAACCATTGTCACACTACCCTCGTACATATCCTGTATCACTCTTACATACTTCTCTGACACTCCCAACTACCTCATACAATACCACTCCATTCTAGACACCCTGTCATATGCTTTCTCTATGTCCACAAGGACACAATGCAACTCCTTCTGACCTTCTCTGTACTTCATCAACACTCCCAGAGCAAACATCACAGCTGTAGTGCTCTTTCCTGGCATGAAACCATACTGCTCAATTTCCCCACATACAACTTCAAAATCAATCATACTAAGCCAGTTGTGTTGGAATGAAAAGCCTTTCGCCAAAATTGATAAATGATGGTCATTTAAAATTGACCTGCTAAGATTTAGAAGCTCCTGTTTTAGCCTCCTTGCTCTACTTCTTCTCCCTGTTTTGCCACTGCAGTGTCCTTGTACTGTTGAGGATGTTTAAGAAAAAAGGAGCTGGTGAAAGAAAGTACAGTTGTGCACACTTACCATAAATGTAGATGTTAGAGTGTATTCACTGTTGCAGTCATTACATTTGGGGAATCTGCTGGCAGGCTGCCCTCAGTCGGCCTGATTAACAAAGTATTGGGTCCTGCGTCAGTTGCTGTCCCTTCTTCCATGACATCAGGTCATCAGGGGTATAAAACATGCAGCCGACGCCATTACATTAGTTTTTCTTGCCCCAGATGTCATGTGCACCCCAAAAGGGGAGCTAAAAAAAATATATATGGATTATATATATATCTATATCTATCTATCTATATATCTATCTATCTATCTATATATACACACACACATATATATATATATATATATATATATGTATATGTGTGTGTGTGTGTGTATAATTTAAAACACAAAAAAATATACCTCCAAACAAAAGGAAACGCATCAAAAAGGCTTTTAAGCATAGTAAAAGAAAGTAAAAGTATAGTAAGAGAAAAATGGGGGGCTGGAGGGTGGGTAACCATGACTGCAACAGTGAATACACTCCAACATCTACATTTATGGTAAGTGTACACAACTGTACTATGTTCTTCGTGTTTCACTGTTGCGGTCATTACATTTGGGTAGATTCCCAAAGCTATGGTTGGGAGGATGGATTTATACAGCATTAGGAGCAGCTATAAGGCCCTGCAGGACAGCAATGGAAAAGCCAGCTCTGGATTTAGAGAACAGAGGTAAATGGTTATGTTAGATGAACGTATGAACTGAGCTCCAGGTAGCAACTTCTAGAATGTCTCTGGTAGGAACCCCTCTGAGAAAGGCTGCTGAAGTAGAAGCAGCCCTGGTGGAATGACATTTGAGCCCCTTGGGGAAAGGTTTACCATGCTGCATATAGCATAAATGAATACAATATACAATAGCTTATCCATTTGGATATGGTCTGCTTTGAAATAGCCTTTCCCTCTGCCCCTGCAGCAAATGCCACCCGTAGTTGTTCAGTTTCTCTTAGAGATTTTGTCCTGTACAAGTAAAATCCAAGTTGTCTGTGTACATCCAATGAATGCAGAATCCGCTCACCCTTGTTCTGTGGATTGGGAAAGAAAGTAGGCAGATGAATGGTCTGATTAAGAGCCACACTGGATACCACCTTAGGCATGAAAGATGGATTGGTCCTGAGAGACACTGTCCGCATGAAAAATAATGAAAGGCTCCACTGCTATAAGAGCCTGTAATTCGGAAATCCTTCTAGCTGAAGTGACTGCTAAAAGGAAAACTGTTTTCCAGGAGACAAATCTTACGTCTGCAGTAGCAGCTGGCTCAAAAGGATTGAGAGTGAGTTTTTCCAAATCAAAATTGAGGTCCCATGCAGGGGTTGGTGCTCTCCTGGGAGGTCTTAAATTTCTGGCCCATCTGAGGTACTGCTTTAGCAGAGGATGAGAGAAGAGGGGAGGTTCTGTGTTGTAATGAGCTGAAATGGCAGAGGCATGGATTTTTATGGAAGAAAAAGATAGGCCCTTGTGAAGCATCTCATTTAAGTATTGCAGAATCTGAGGAATATTGGGCATTGCTGTGCTTATTTCTTATGACTGGTTCCAGGCACAGAATCTTTGCCATTTGTCAGCATAAGATTTTCTAGTACTAGGCCTTCTAGCCTCCAAAATGACATCCATCACAGGTTTGCTGAGGGATACCAAGGGTGAAATCAGATGATTAGCCACGCTGCAAGATTCAAGGTTTGGAGCAGTATGTGCAGAATTTGGCAGTTCTGCTGAAAGTAGGTATGGTGTCTGAGGCAGGTGCCACGGAGGAAGGTGTGACACATTGCGCAGGAGTGGGTACCAGTGTTGGCGAGGCCAGTCTGGAGCAATCAGCATCATGTTTGGTTTGTCCTTTCTGACTTTTAGTAGACCTTTGGAGAGCAGAGGCAGAGGGGGAAAAGCATAGACTGACAGGGCATCCACTTTCCAAGCTTTTTTGTGATGAATTATTGCGCAGAATTTGTCAAACTGATAGATCTTTTTGCCTAACAGAACTATGTCTGGACTCCCCCATTTGCGTGTCAACATGTTGAAAATTTGTGGTTTGTTTCCATTCGTGTGGGTCCATATGATTTCTGCTTAGCTCGCCTGCCAGAGTATTTAGCTTTCCTGGCAGGAATTGACCGTGTAGTTGTATTTGATAGGTCAAGGCAGTGTTCCACAATGCCATGGATAGTATGCAAAGGGGGTAGGAATGTGTACCCCCCTACTTGTTTATGCACCACATACCTGTGGTGTTGTCAGTCTTTATCAGTAATTGTCCTGGATGAAGGTAGTCCTTGAAGGCTGTCAGTGCATTCTGTACAGCTAGCATCTCTTTCTGATTGATATGAAGGTGCACTTGATTTGAACTCCCATTTGCCCTGAGTGCACTTTCCTGCCAGATGAGTCCCCCATGCATAGTCTGATGAGTCTGTAGTTGGGGTTTGGGCGGCACAGGTTGTGTGAATGACAGTCCCTTGTTTTGGTGGCAGGCTTCTGCCCACCATAGGAACTCTAGTTGCAGGCAAGGTATAATGGGAATCATTGTTTCCAAGCTGTGACAATGCTGACTCCATAGACTTTTTAAGTACCACTGAAGTTTCCTCATATGCAGTCTTGCACATGGAATTAGAAGAATGCAGGAGGCCATGAACCCCAAGGCTTGCAGAACTGGTCTTGCAGATAGCAGGGTTTTTGTGGCCACCTGTTTGAAGTAAGTCACCAATTGAATTTGCTTTTAAGGCAAGTCATCTGGGCAGTTGCAATCAAGCTTGTACCCAGGAATGTAATTCTTTGAGAGGGTACCAGTTGTGATTTCTTTTCATTTATGGTGTACCCCAGACAAGTTAAAACCCTTTTTACAAATGCCAGATGCTTTAGAAGAATGTCCTTGTTTTCTGCCTGAATTAGACAATCATCCAGGTATGGATATATCTGAATATTTCTTTGCCTTCAAAATGCAATTACTGGAGCCAGGCACTTTGTGAAGACCCTGGGCGCAGTAGATAAGCCAAAGGGCAGTGCAGAGAACTGGTAATGCAAGTAGCCTGCTTTGAAGTGGAGGTATCTTCTGCAAGATTCCCCGATTGGGATATGCAGGTAAGCCTCTTTTAAGTCTAGAGTTAACAACCAGGCATCTTTGCCTAGCATAGGTAGCAACTGTTGAAGAGTCAGCATCTAGAATTTTGGAATGTCCAGAAATGTGTTTAGAGTGGATAAGGCCAGAATTGGACGCAATGATTTGTCTTTTCTGGGTAACAGGAAAAGTCTTGAAATGAAACCTTCTCCCTTTTCCTCTTCTGGTACTGGTTGAGTAGCCCCCATGTTCAAGAGGGACAGAACTTGTTTCTGGGCCTCTGCCCAGTGATTTGGGGGCAGGTCTGGCCATCCGTTTGGGACTGGCAACGTGTGGAAATGAAATCTGTATTCCTGGGATACTATATTTAAAACCCATTTGTCCTGGGTAATAAGTTGCCAGTTTCGTGCATGAAGTGCCGGTTTTCCCCTCAAAGGAGTGGCTAAAAGATAAGTGCTTGGTGATTGTAGAGGGAAGTTATTGAGGCTGTTTCCCATTGGGAGGTGCCTTGCTGTTTCCAGATTTGGAGGTGGAGGCACCCAATTGTTTTGTTCTAAAAGTTCCTTGTGACTGAAACCTGGAGCCTTTGGAATTTGACTTGAGCGGCTCTCGAAGGAACTGGAAAGGACCAGTTCTTAGTAGGCCAGTGCCTACTAAATCTTGGAGGTTGCACTTGTAAGAAATCTCACAGTTTGCATAGATTTAGCTTTATCTTCCATATTTTTTTAACACTTCTTCAGCCTTATTACCAAAGAGACGGCCCTGTTGTAAAGGAGCATCCAACAATTTTGCTTTAACATGGTCAGGCAGAGTTTGCTCTTGGAGCCAAGCATGCCTTCTTAGCACAGATCTAGTTACAGCAGCCCTGCAAGAGGCCTCCAAGGAATCAAAACCACATTGCAAAGTTCGCTTTCCAACTTGTTCAGCTGAATGTAATAAATCCTGTAAATCTTTATTTTCCACACAGTCAGAGATTAACATAATTTTCTGTTTAAGTAGTCCCATGACATGCTGTTGACATTTACGCATATGAAACTGACAGTTTAAAGCCCTGATAGCCAAGGTTGCAGAAGTGTAAACCTTCTTACCCCATCTATCCAGCGCCCTGGAATCTCTATCAGAAGGTGTAGGATTTTTAGCAATAGAGGCCTCAATGCCCTTGGGACCCTGAGAAATGGTTTCAGGATCAGCAATAGGATTTTTGAAAAGGAATTTGTGGGAGTCTGGAACCCTGTAGTATATGTCTGGCTTACAAGGAGCTGGAGGCAAAGAATCAGGAGACACACTAGATTCTGAAAAAAAAACATCAACAATGTCTAGAACAGGAGGTATAGCCAAAGGTCTATGCTGAGGTAGAGGAATATCTCCAAGTCTCTTTTTAGATTCAGAGAAATCCTGACTTTCCCAGTGGAAATGTTCCCTTAAGGTATGTAAATTTTCCCCAGAAGAAAAATCCTCAGGGGGAGAAGCAGAAGGAATGGAATCTTCTGCGTCAGTGTCCTCATAAGTAGGAATACACAAATCATGTTCATTAGAAGAGTCAGAAGAAACAGAATCTTGTTCAGAAGCTTCATAATCAATGTCTTGCCTAGGCCTCTTAGAAGGAGGGGTTTGGCTACCCCTGATCAGAGTAATTAAATCTTCAGCCATTTTGATAAATTGTTTTTTTTAGACATAGGGGCCTGCACATGTGGCCCAGGCGTTGTTTTTTAGACATAAATGTAGATGTTCGAGTGTATTCACTGTTGCAGTCATTACATTTGGGTAATCTGCTGGCAGGTTGCCCTCAGTCGGCCTGAATTCCAAAGTCTTGGGTCCTGCATCGGTTGCAGTCTCCTCTTCCATGACGTCAGGTCGTCAGGGGTATAAAACAAGCAGCCGACGCCATTTTACAAGCAAATACACCACATAGGTTGTAGAAGATAGAGAAGGAAAGATAAACTCCAGAATGAAAGGGGGATGGCGGGCTGGTAACCTGGACTGCAACAGTGAATACACTCGAACATCTACATTTATGGCAAGTGTACATAATTGTACTATGTTCTTCATGTTTCACTGTTGCAGTCATTACATTTGGGTAGAATCCCACAGCTATGGTTGGGAGGCTGGAGCTAAACAGCATTAGGTGTGGCTATAAGGCCCTGCAGAACTGCAGTGGCAAAGCCTGCCCTGGACTTAGAGTAGAGAGGCAAATGATAATGCTTTGTAAAGGTGTGAACAGAACTCCAAGTAGCAGCCATTAGAATGGCTTTGGTTGGTACTCCTCTGAGAAAGGCTGCTGAAGTAGCTGCAGCTCTGGTGGAATGAAACCTAATGCCCTTGGGCACAGGTTTGCCATGGTGTAAGTAGCAGAATCGAATGCAGTGGCTTATCCACTTTGAAATAGCCTTTCCTTCCAATCCTGCAGCATATGTCACTAGTAATTGCTCAGTTTTTCTTAGAGCTTTAGTCCTGCTCAAGTAGAATCTTAGCTGTCTGTGTACGTCCAAGGAATGCAGAATTCTCTCCCCCTTGTTCTGCGGATTTGGATAAAAGGTTGACAGATGAACAGTTTGGTTAAGAGCCACACTGGAAACCACCCTAGGCATAAATGTTGGATTTGTCCTCAGAGACAGCCTGTCTGGGTAAATAGGTCTGAGACTCTTCTTGCTGAAGTAACTGCTAGTAGCAGAGCTGTTTTCCATAAGAACTTTATATCAGCAGTAGCAGCTGGTTCAAATGGAGGCAGGGTGAGCTTTTCCAACACATAATTGAGGTCCCATGCAGGTACTGGTGATCTTCTAGAAGGCCTTAAATTTTTGGCTCCTCTAAGACACTGCTTCAGTAAAGGATGAGAAAAGACTGGTGGCTCTGTAATGTAATGAGCCGAAATGGCAGAGGCATGGATTTTAATTGATGAGAAAGATAGGCCTTTGTCAAGCATCTCAGTCAAGTATTGTAATATCGGAGGAATATTTGGTTCTGCTGTATCAGTTCCTTGTGCTCGATTCCAAGCACAGAATCTCTTCCATTTATCAGCATAAGATTTTCTAGTACTAGGCCTTCTGGCTTCCAAAATGACACCCATCACAGCTTTACTGACAGGTGGTGTTTGTATAACTACATGATCAGCCATGCTGCCAAGTTCTGTGTTTGGAGTCGATTGTGCAGGATCGGATTGTTTTGCTGGCACAGTAGTTGAGGTCTGAGGCAAGGTCCAAGCTGGGTATTGAAACAAGTTCCTTAGGATTGGGTACCAGTATTGGCAGGGCCAGTCCGGGGCAATTAGTATCATCTTTGGTTTCTCTTGTCTGATTTTTAGTAGGACCTTGGGAAGAAGAGGCAGAGGAGGAAAGGCGTAAACAGATAGGTTTTTCCAACTGAAGGATAGGGTGTCCACTTTCCATGCTTGTCTGTGATAAGTCCTTGCGCAGAATCTTTACAATTGATAATTTTGAGGAGAGGCAAATAGATCTATGTCTGGGCTCCCCCATTTCTTTGTTATCATGCTGAAGACTTGTGGATCTAGTTTTCACTCATGAGGATCCATAAGGTTTCTGTTTAAATAGTCTGCCAGAGTATTTTGTTTTCCTGGCAGGAATTGAGCTTGAAGATGTACTTGGCAAGTCAAAGCTGTGTCCCACAGTGCCATGGCTAATTTGCAAAGGGGTATGAGTGTGTGCCTCCCTGCTGGTTTATATACCACATGACCATGGTGTTGTCAGTCTTGATCAGTAGTTGTCCTGGATGAAGCAAGTCCTTGAATGCTGTCAGGGCATTTTGAATAGCTAGCATCTCTTTTTGGTTGATGATGCATTTGTTCTGGGGTCCATATGCCCTGAATGCATCTTCCTGCCATGTGGGCCCCCACAGGCATAATCTGATGCATCTGTTGTTAAGGTTTGGCTGGCAGGGCGTAGAGTGAAGGCCCATCCCATGTTTTGGTGACATGCCTTTGCCCACCATAGAAACTCCTGTTGTAAGCAGGTAATGAGAGGAATCATTGTTTCCAGACTGTGACAATGTTGACTCCATAAACTTTTTAGGTACCACTGAAGTTTCCTCATATGCAGTCTTGCATATGGAATCAGTAGGATGCAGGATGCCATGAAGCCCAAAGCCTGCAGAATTTGTCTTGCAGATAACTGGGTTTTACTGTCATCAGTTTGAAGTAAGTAGTCAGTTGCCTTTGTTTGTCTGGCGTGAGGTAAGCCATCTGGGCAGTTGTATTCAAGCTTGCACCCAGGAATGTTATCTTTTGAGAGGGTACCAGTTGTGACTTCTTTTCGTTTATTGTGTACCCCAGGCATGTTAGAAGCCTTTTCACAAACGGTAGGTGTTGAAGAATGTCCTCGTTCTCTGCTTGAATGAGACAGTCATCCAAGTAAGGATATACCTGTATACGTCTTTGTCTGCAAAAAGCAATTACTGGTATGCTTTCCAACCTGTTCAGCTGCATGCAATAATTCCTGCAATTCTTTATTTTTTTCACATTCAGAAATCAACATAATTTTCTGTTTCAGCAATCCCATAACATGTTGTTGATACTTGAGCATATGAAACTGGCAGTTTAAGGCCGTAATTTGCCAAGGCTGCAGATGTATAAACCTTTTTTTCCCCATCTATCCAGTGCTCTTGAATCTCTGTCAGAGGGGGTAGGATTTTTTGCTGTTGAGGCCGTAACTCCCTTTGGATCCTGTGAAATAGTTTCAGGATCAGCAGCAGGGTTTCCAAATAAAAATTTGTGCGAGTCAGGGACCCTGTAATATCTGTCAGGCTTGCTGGGAGCCGGAGGTAAGGAGTCAGAAGTCAAGCTTGACTCCGAAAACATATCATCCACAATGTCTAAAACAGGGGGTATGGCTAAAGGCCTGGGCTGAGGGAGAAGGAAATCCCTGAGCCTCTTTTTTGATTCTGAGAAATCTTGACTCCCAGTGAAAATGCTCCCTCAAAGTATGCAAGGTTTCTCCAAATGAATAACCCTCAGGAGGTGATGCAGATGGTATAGACTTCCTCTGCATCAGAATCCTCATAGGGAGGTATAGATGATTCCTGATCAGAAGAGGAATCAGAAGAGAAACCTGATCTGAAGAGTCAATCAGTGTCTTGCCTAGGCCTCTTAGGAGGGGGATGGGAACCCCTGATCAAGGTAATACGGTCTTCAGCCATTTTGATCTGTTTTTTAGGCATAGCGGCCTGTGCACGTGGCTCATGCGTCAGTTTTTTAGTTTTAGAAGTTGCTTTTGTCTTTGGTTTTGCAGTTGTCATCGGTTTGATATAAAAATGTTGAGGCCTGAATACAACCTCAGAAGCTGGTGCCTGCTCAGAGCTCCGGACCCATCCGAGGGAGATACATCCGTGAGTCCAATACTTTCAGTATCTTGGGGCATGCCAGACTCCACATGGGTCTCGGTAGGGGCCTGCGACTCGAAAGTATAGGGTATCAGGGGCTGCGGAAACACCTCACTGATTACCGGTAAACCAGTGACTGGCTTAGGAGAAGCTTTGTCGGTTTTGGACCTCGACTGTCTGTCTCTTTCTGTTTCTTTGCGTTTTTTATGTACTCCGGTAGTCGGATTGCTATCAGATGACATTTCTGGGTAGTTAAATCTGTTTCCAGCATACTTTGATGCAAAAGTATACAGAAGCTTAATAGTGTGTTGGTTAAATCTAGCACAAAACCGATAGCCAGGCACGTTGTGATCAGGGCCTAGACAAGGAATACATTATAAATGGAAATCCTTAGGAGATATTTGCTTCCACAAATAATACAATTATTTACTTTTTCTGACATCAGAATGGAGCAAGAAAAAAGCTTCCCCAACGGGGTACTTAGCTTTAGTGAAGACTTTGGTTCTGAAACTCAAACTCGAATATTTCAGGAGTCAGCCAACTGGCACTTGTGAAATGCTTCTGCTTCAGGCACCGCGCGGCAAGAAAAACTAAAGAAAATGGCGTCAGCTGCTCGTTTTATACCTCTGACGTCATGGAAGAGGAGATAGCAACCGACACAGGACCCAAGACTTTGGAATTCAGGCCGACTGGGGGCAACCTGCCAGCAGATTACCCAAATGTAATGACTGCAACAGTGAAACACGAGGAACATCGCCCTCAGAAGCCAGTGCCTGCACAGCAGCTCCAGACCCATCTAAGATAGAGACATCCGTGGGTTCGATAATTGAAGCATCTCGCGGCATACCAGACTCCGAATGGGTCTCAGTAGACGCCTGCGAATCAGAAGTAGCGGGTATCAGGGGGCTGCGAAAGCGCCTCACTGAGTACCGGCGAACTAGCTTAGGAGAAGCGTCATCAGTTTTGGACCTCGACGGTCTCTCTCTGTCTTTTTGGACCTAGACGGTCTCTCTCTGTCTTTTTGGACCTAGACGGTCTCTCTCTGTCCTTTTCTTTGCTAACAGACGACATTTTTGGATCATTAAATCTTAAGCCAAAATATTTAGAAGCAAAAATATACAGACGTTTAATCGTGCGTTGATTAAATGTAGCACAAAACCAACAGGAAGGTACACTGTGGTCAGGGCCTAGGCAAGGAACACAGTATAAATGAAAATCCTTATGAGGTATTTGCTTCCCACAAGTAATGCAATTATTAACTTTTACTGACATCGGTAAAGAGCAAGAAAAAGTTTCCCCAATGGGCTACTTAGCTTTTAGTTGAAGACTTCGGTTCTGAAACTCGAAAATGAAAATTTCAGGAGTCGGCCGACCGGTACTTGCGAACTGCTTCTGATTCGGGCACCGCGCGGCAAGAAAGATTAATGTAATGACGTCAGCTGCATGTTTTATACCCCTGACGTCATGGAAGAAGGGACAGCAACCGACACAGGACCCAAGACTTTGTTAATCTAGCCGACTGAGGGCAACCTGCCAGCAGATTACCCAAATGTAATGACTGTAACAGTGAAACACGAAGAACATCAGGTGTATGGTCAGTGTGAACTCTATTCACCGGGTTTGGTTGTCCCCCTGCCCTCATGTTAGAATCCGATTCCAGCCCTGTTGTATCAAGTGAATGCCTGGTAAAAGCCTTATAATTGGTTTTATTTTTTATGCTAACACAAAAAGCCAAATCTGGTCAGTAAGCTTCTTTATCCATCTTGAGTTTCCTCGTTTCCTGTTTAGAACAGTAGCCACCAATCTATTAGCTTTAGCTGAAATACTGTTGCACAAGTTGTTAAATTGCAGAAAGCAACTATTGTTCTTAATGAGATCATCCAACTTATGGACGCCCTCTTTAAGTTAACGATCTTTTAAATTTCGTCGTAATTTCATTAATGAAATGGCAGTGCTATTTAACAGTTTGACTAGCTCACTGAACGAAACTAACAGTCTCCTGGTTTTACACCATTTGGAATCTTTAAAGACCTAAATGAACTAGTTCAGAAAATTTCAGTTCTTTGTACTAGATTCAGTGAGCATGGACAAATTTGTTGGGAACTATAAAGTCCTACTAAAATGCTGCGAGTCCAGTTGGCAAATAAGATTAAGGGCAGATAAACCTCCTGGTATTAATGATTCTAATAATATAAAATGCATTCTGTTAGCACAAAAACTGAAATGATTTTGTGTTGTTCAAGGTCTTTAACTACACAATGCATAAAGCACGAGTGGTATAATATTGATGCATTTACTGCTACATAGTGTTTCACTGCAGGAGTACATTACTTGTTTCCTTAAGTATGTTTTTAGATGCAATGTTTCTTTCAATTTACAAGCTACTCAAGTTTTTTTGATTTGCGGAAGTGTGTCATGTGATGTCATAACTCCATTTTTAAATGTTAGGTCTGATTATGTTACAGGTTCATAGGTAGGTACTAGGCTATCGGCCCAAGGGCCTAAGTAAGCCTAGCCAACAAGGTTCCCTGGCTTACGCAACCCAAGAAAATTAATTTCCTATGCCCCTGTCAAGCAGAGCCACAGACGTGATCCCGGGGGGTATTTCCTATTTCCCATCCAATCATCAAGATTTTTCTTTAGAACTTTGATTGACATAGATTGGTAGCTTGTTCCAGAGTATAGGATGTCTCTGGGACAGGAATCTATCCCTCCAGCATGTCTCGTTTATTGTGGTGACAAGGTTTAGGTCCCTAGAGCATGTAGCTCGTAGGGATTGGGAATTCTTTAGGTGTAGCATGTCCAACAGCTCTGGGTTTAACAAAGCTTTACATGTTAGGCAGAGATCTCCTCAAAGTAGGCGATATGCTACAGAGTAAAGCTGGAGTTTGAGATGGTCAGTGTAGGGCATCTGAGGCCAGTAATCCTCTTTGTGAGGTACTACTGTGGCCTTTCTAGCTGCTGTAGATGTCTTGTGAGGTACATTCGAAAAGGGGGGGGGGGGTTATACTCTAGAATGGGTCTAATGAGTGCAGAGTAGAGGGGAACAATTACCTCTTTTTTTCCTTGGATGAGAACCCTTTTGTGACGAGGTGTGCCACATAGGATTTCCTGACTACTGTGGCGATGTGATTATCAAAGGAGAGACTACTGTCCACCTGGGTCCCAAGGTCTCATCACACATTCGGCGTTAAGTAGACTGCCGTTTATGTGGTAGTTAATGGGTACAGAGTTTTTACTAAAGGGGATGACAATGCACTTTTTGGCACTGAACTTGAGGCCATGCCTCTGACACCAGGCATCTGTCTCAGTGAGGCCCTTCTGTAGGATGTCCACATCATTTGGGGACTCTACTATGGCTTCTAGTTTGCGGTCATCTGTGAACTTTGTTAGCCTGCACTTCAGAGAAGTAGATACCAAACAGGACAGGTCCCAAGACTGAACCCTGTTGTACTCAACTTGTCACTGGTTTGAAGTCAGATTTGGAGTCTGTAACTTTTACAGCATCTCTGAAGAAGTTCAAGGATATATTAAATGAATGAAAGCGCTTAGTTTATTTAGACTAGTGTTGGAGACAGTTTCTTTTACTGACTTTAGTTGAATAGTTTCTTTTGTGATTTCATTTATTCTACCCAAAGTAGTCAAAATACATAACCTGTTTCAGCAACACCAGAAGTGCAAAAAGTTATCAGTAGTTAGTACCAGTGACCCATGTTTCAGAAGGAAGACACCAGTCTGAATGTCTGGAATGGAAAGGCAAGCTGGTCTCTTCCCGAAAGGACGGATGCATTTTTCCACCCACCTGAAGCATAAGCAATGGCTTCATTTCAGGTCAGTTATTTGCATTCTTATGTGAATAAACTAACTGGTATAGCTAGGAGCTTGAAAAAAGCTGAAGTGTTGCTACACCAAAATCACACAAAGTCATATATAAATCTTTGGCACCAAACTGAAATTTGAATCAGTCCTCCCAACCTAAATGGAGCTGCCTAGGCTGCCCACCAAGAGCATGAACATCTTTGCAATGCTCCTTAGTTTCCATTGACAATCCACTTCCACAGCAGTAGCTCTGGGCAGACTTGCATTATAAAAAGTAATGCCTTAACCTAGAGATAAATTGAAGAGCACATCAGTACATTCTACACTCCACATTTTTTCTAGGCTCTTTTTCCTTCCATGCCTGCTAACCACCAGTGCACACTTCCTTTCTGTGTTAAGCTCATTTACTCTCCTACCACATTGGGAGTACTCAATAAAAGGAAGAGAGCCAGCCAGCCAGAGGGGTTTGTGCCCCTGCCGACATTCACAGATGTAGGTGGCAAGACTGTCTGCTTTCAGGCCCTTAGCACACCTTCTCTTGGCAGGGATAAGCACCAGCATCAGTACAGTGGCCTACAATGCCCTTCACATACTAATGAGAGCGACCAGACACTTGCTAAACCAAGCCCACAATCATGTTCTGTGCTGTATACAACTAGAATGCAGACGAGTTAGTTGCAGTAAACCACAAAGAACACTAACTAAATTCATAGAATAATAAGTCCGCAGTAGTAGAAACGCTTGATTTATTATACAAGATAAAAGCTTTCGGGAAACATCCTTCCTCAGGTAAGCCTTCACTTGCTGGCTATAAAACACAGACAGGCACTGGAACCATTACACCCTTCAGCCAGTATGAGCAAGCGAGCATCAGGTGATCAGGTCCACCTTTCTCCCGAGTTACTCCAGTACTTGAGAAACTACTCTAACTGAAGTGGCCCGCGGCCAGTCAGGGATGCATCACACTGTACCCTGGAGCTGTATTTCATGTGGCACTTTACTATAAACACAAACTACAACTATGCATGCACAATGTTTACAAATCAACAGTGTATTCCTGCATAAAGAAAGAAAGGAACGGGTCACAAATCACGCCAGCCGGCTGGCGTGATTTGTGACCCGTTCCTTTCTTTCTTTATTTTTTATTAAGTTTTTTGGAGTTGTTTGTGTATTCCTGCATGCCAATACGGAATTCCCCGCACCATACACTAGCAAAACAGATGCACTAACCAGTAGTTCACGGAGTCATTTAAAATTATGTAGTGCTAAATACAATTAAGCTCTTGTAACTTGCTGCTCTTTCCAGAGGTTATGTTGTCGCCACTATGAATATTTTTAGACCATCAACCAAATGGCATCTCGGCCAATCAGTTCACTTCTGCTGCTGCTGTACTGCCAATAGCAATCTAATATAAAATACAATGTTCTCTGCTACTGTTTACCATTAGGAACTCTGATAAAAATAATTTAACAAAGTTTGTAGTGAGCTAGTAGCAAACTCCTGTTTTGCAAAATCCAGCTATGTTGAATTTCAATAATGTGAATAAACCCAGACAACTACTGAAACATCACTATTGCTTTCCTAGGAACATGAACCAGAAGATTTAGTTAAGTACCTCTTTCCACCTTTATTGCCATTTAGTTGTTTTATGAGGTGGAATTACTGAACATCACTGCAAGTACTGGGAAGACAGGTCTACTTATCACCTTGTACAGTACCTAAAAATCCTAACAAAAATGTTAGCACTCAATCAGTAGCCAGAAGTTTAGCTAGATGTTTTGGTGACCAGTGCTTTACCCAGCTAGGGTGTCCCCCTTAAGGAGTAAGCCACGTCTATTCCTCTTTAAACTACACTCCGAGAGTTGATGAGTAAACAAAGTCCGTTCATAACCTGGCACTTAAGGACCTATGCTCCACAATTCAGAGAAGCAAAAAAGTCTCTTCTATCCTATTAAACTGTAGCAAACTGCTTACTATATTTTAACAAGCAACTGCTACATTTTTATGCCATACAAAATAATGTGCTTCAGCTCAGTTTTGACCACAAATGCAACTCTAGCTATCATCTTTAAAAGGTGGTAATGCACTCGAGACCAAATAAGTACACCCCTTAACACTTTGGGCCCAGAGTGGCTGACCCCTTCACCCAACCCTAGCTAAACTTCTGTTAGTAGCCAAGGACATGGTGTAACAGACAAGGGACTGGGGGATCAAGGATCCTCCCTTGGTGTGTCTGGGGGGAGAAGAGGCACTGTATTAATCCACCAACACTTCCCACCCCTGCATTCCTTTATATTAACTGCCAGGCCACTTAACATATCTTCTGACACTACCTGTTCTCCTGCCCCTTCAAAGGAGTGCTAGTGTTCCTCCTCCCGACCTCAAATGTTATATCCTTCCTCAAGCAGAGTCCTAGTCCATATCCATAACGTCTGCACTCCTGACAAAGCTATGCCAATTAACTTTCATGTCCCACCCTCTCCTGCCACATGTTTATGTTTCACAGTCTGCCTTCCTTTCCTGCATCACTACTTGCATGGGTCCCACCTTCGAACCCAAACTGATCGCATTACAAAACAGTAACGACCCAGTCATTTTCCAAGTGTTTGCTGCTCTGCTGCATTACACACCTATGTTTGTCTTCTATGTACTGTCTGAATACTCACCCTATCTTCTTACTTCCTTTTTTTTTTTTTTTTTTTTTTTTAAGGATAATCACAGAGCTGCACCTTTCCAACGTAGCACTATCACTTTCTCCCTCTGGGAGAAGTAGCCTGCCCCGATACAAAGCTGGAAGGACCTAGTGATGCTGATCAGCATGCATTCTTTGATGGTGCAGTCCACTGTACACTGGAAGCTGATGAAGTCATTCATCCATGGGACATCAGACGGCCAGAACATGCAGAAAGCACACAGAAGGTAATACCCGACTATCAGGAGCATGAGCTGCTGAAAAGGGAAAGTTGTTTTTCTGTGTTTGGTAACCTGCCATGAACCCAGCTGACAAACTGCTTTAAACTGAAAATTATTTCGCAGAAAAAAAAAATAATGCTGGAAACTACTTTTTGTAGTTTTTGAGGGTGTACTCTTTCCCTACTGATGCAAGATCTCAGAGTTGGCAATACCCAATTTGGGGGGACTTGCCCCCTGCAAAAAAATAAAATAAAAGACTTCTCTGATAACCTAACAGTCTTTGGGCAATATTTTGTCAAACAAGTTCAGTTAAAAGGTGTCTAATGACACGATTCCTCATTGGCTTGTGTCTCTGTGGCCCTGAATGTTGCTTTCACCTTTTCAGACAGTCACAAGTTCAGATTTTCACCTCCACTTGCAGTGGTTGCCTACACGTTTCCAACACTCATACATAAAATGGATTTTACTCACTTCCAGCATTTAGGGGGTGCTGGGCAACTGACAAACTAAATCAACAGATGGCCCTGGACCCAAGCTTCACTCCATGAAACTATAAAACCTTGGTTGTCCTACTATCACTTGTAAATATTTATACATTAGAACATGCTTACTCTATTTCACTGCTGTAAATAGGTCTGTTTGGCTACAAATGGTGCAACCTCCTCTAACCATCTCCCCATCATAATTTCTGCTTTCTCCCCTAACAGATCATGGGTACCTATGCAGCACAACATGCTTCCACCCCCTCCACACTGCTGACCACCTCAGTCACCTCCTAGAATGTCTTAGTAAAGTTAAGCTTGTAGACTCACTTCACTGTAATCTGGTCTCCTTTCTTCTTTGCTATGATCCTCCAATTATCACTCTTTTGTACTCTTATCATCCCCCAAGCAAACACTAGATGTATACTGGTCTGTGTGTTGAAGTGGTCATTTTGGGGGAAAAAAGCTGCAAAACCTTATTAGGCCAAATTTTAAACGCCGCTGCTGTGGTGATCAGATAGTTGGACACCAAAAAAGTACTGCACAAAAACAGTAAATTCTTGTGCAATACCGAGGAACAAAACAGTGTAAAATTAGTATTAAAAATATTTAATGATAAAAGCAGCCATGAAAACATTCAGATAAACAACAGTATAATCTGGAAAAAAAAACTAGCTTTTAGATCATGCTTTCTTCAGGTATGATTACTAAAAATGTTGGATTACAACAAGAACTGTTGTGTTGGTGTAAAGGATTAAAGACTAATGGAAGTGAACTACAACTACAAATGTAGAAAGTTCTTTGCTTTTTTTGTGGCATCTCCTTGTGTACAGAAATGTGTTGCAATGGAATTAACAATAAACCACAAAGATCATTCAAACAAGGTGAAAGCTAAAGACCAGACAATTTAAGTTTACTAGCAGGTGCAAGAAAAGAACTTGCATAAAAAATCAATGCTTATGACAAGCAGTTACACATGAAGCTATCCAACAATCCTCGGTCAATCACAATTCAGCAATCGGCCCAATTCATCTTCTCAAGCCCCAGCTCCATGAGGACACGCTTGGAGATAAGGAAGCAGTTTTCTGCTCCTGAGTACATAAAAGATTCATTCCACAGGAACTGAAAACAGTGCCTTTGTTATAAAATGTGAACACTGTTTGCAGAAACATTTGTGTAGTGATGCAAGACTCCCCGCATGCCCATGTGGGCATCTTTCTTTCACATTCCCCACACCCCCCTCATTACTCTCACTAGGAGCTTTCTGCATTCAAAGAAAATGCGTTAATTAGGGAGGGAACAACGCAACAGGGATGCCGCACACTATATTTCTGACCAAGGTGACAAAAGTACATTTGTGCACTTTCCATAAATGTAGATGTTGGAGTGTATTCACTGTTGCAGTCATTACATTTGGGTAATTTGTTGGCAGGTTGTCCTCAGTTGGCCTGATTAACAAAGTCTTAGGTCCTGCGTAGGTTGCTGTCCCTTCTTCCATGACATCAGGTTGTCAGGGGTATAAAACATGCAGCAGACGCCATTACCTCAGTTTTTCTTGCCCCAGATGTCAGGTGTCCCCCTAATGGGAAGCAAATAAAATTAAACACACAAATTATACCTCCAACCAAAAGCAAATACACCAAAAAGGTTTTTAAGCATAGTAAAAGGTAGAGGTATAGCCAGAGAAAAGTAGGGGGCTGGAGGGAGGGTAACCAGGACTGCAACAGTGAATACTCTCGAACATCTACATCTATGGTAAGTGTACACAACTGTACTATGTTCTTTGTGTTTCACTGTTGCAGTCATTACATTTGGGTAGCTTCGCAAAGCTATGGTTGGGAGGAGGAGGTGTTTATAAAGCATTAGGGCCGGCTATAAGGCCCTGCAAGACAGCAGTGGCAAAGCCAGCTCTGGATTTAGAGAAAATTGGTAAATGATAATGCTTGGTGAATGTACGTACAGAACTCCAGGTCGCAGCTTCTAAAATATCCCTGGTAGGAACACCTTTGAGAAAGGCTGCAGAAGTAGATGCAGCCCTGGTGGAGTGAGATCTGATCCCCTGGGGAATAGGTTTTCCATGGTGCTTACAACAGAAACGAATGCAATGGCTTATCCATTTAAAAGTGGTTTGTTTTGAAATAGCCTTCCCCTCTGCCCCTGCAGCAAATGCTAACAGCAATTGTTCAGATTTTCTTCGAGATTTAGTCCTGTCCAAGTAGAATCTAAGTTGTCTGTGCACATCCAAGGAATGCAGAATCCATTCCCCTTTGTTCTGTGGATTGAGAAAGAAGGTTGGCAAATGAATGGACTGATTAAGAGCCACACTGGAAACCACCTTGGGCATGAAGGATGGATTGGTCCTCAGAGATTCCCTGTCTGCTGTCTGCATGAAAGATGATGAAAGGCTCTACTGCCATAAGGGCCTGTAATTCAGATATCCTTCTAGCTGAAGTGATTGCTAAAAGGAAGGATGTTTTCCAAGAAAGAAATTTTAATTCTGCAGTAGCAGCTGGCTCTAAAGGAGGTACAATGAGTTTTTCCAAAACAAAGTTAAGATCCCAGGCAGGGGTAGGAGCTCTCCTGGGTGGTCTCAAGTTCTTTGCCCCTCTGAGATGCTGTTTGAGCAGGGGATGAGAGAACAGGGATGGGTTCTGTGTTACAGTGAGCTGAAACAGCTGAAGCGTAGATTTTAATAGAGGAAAAAGACAGGGCCTTGTGAAGCATCTCAGTTAAGTATTGCAAAATCTGAGGTAAACTGGGTGCTGCTGTGCTCATCTCTAAAGATTGGTTCCAGGCACAGAATCTTTTCCATTTGTCAGCATACGATTTTCTAGTACTAGGTCTTCTCACCTCCAAGATGACAGCCATTACAGGTTTGCGGAGGGATAAGGGTAAATTTAAGTGATTAGCCAGGCTGCAAGATTCAATGTTGGAAGCTGACTGTGCAGAATTTGGTTCTCCTGCTGAGACAGCAAGGAAGGGGTCTGAGGCAGGTGCTATGGAGATATTTGACACACACTGTGCAGGAGTGGGTACCAGTGTTGGCGTGTCCAGTCTGGAGCAATCAAAATCATTCTTGGTTTGTCCTGGTTGACTTTTAGCACAACTTTGGAGGGCAGAGGCAGAGGGGGAAAGGCATAAACTGATAGGTTTTTCCAGCTGAAGGACAGAGCATCCACTTTCCAGGCTTTTTTGTGGGAAGTCCTTGTGCAAAACGTGTCCAACTGGTAGTTCCGGGGAGTGGCAAATAGATTTATGTCCGAGCTCCCCTATTTGCTTGTCAACAGGTTAGATTTATGTCCGAGCTCCCCTATTTGCTTGTCAACATGTTGAAAATCCATGGTTCCAGTTTCCACTCGTGTGGGTCCATGAGATTTCTGCTTAGTCCATCTGCCAGTGTATTCAAATTTTCCTGGCAGGAACTGAGCTTGTAGGTGCACTTCGTAGCTCAAAGCTGTGTTCCACAATGCCATGGCTAGTCTGCAGAGGGGGTAAGAATGTGTACCCCCTCCCCTCCCACTTGTTTATGTACCACATAAAACAGTGGTGTTGTCCGTCTACCATTAGTTGTCCTGGAAGAATATAGTCCTTGAAGGCTGTCAGAGCATTCTGTACAGCTAACATTTCTTTTTGATTGATATGTAGGTGCATTTGATTTGGGTTCCATTTGCCCTGAATGCACTTTCCTGCCAGGTGGGCCCCCCATGCATAGTCTGATGCATCTGTAGTTAGGGTTTGGGCAGCAGGGGGTAGTGTGAATGGCAGTCCCTTGTTTTGGTGGCAGGCCTCTGCCCGCCATAGGAATTCCAGGCATAGGCAAGGTATGATAAGAATCATTGTTTCCAGGCTGTGACAATGTGGACTCCATAGACTTTAAGTACCAATGTAGTTTCCTCATATGCAGTCTTGCATATAGAATTAGAAGAATGCAGGAGGCCATAAACCCCAAGGCTTGCAGAATTTGTCTTGCAGATAGCAGGGTTTTGTAACCACTTGTTTGAAGTAAGTTACCAATTGAATTTGCTTCTCTGGCGTGAGGAAAGCCATCTGGGCAGTTGTATTCAAGCTTGCACCCAGTATTGTAATCTGTTGAGAGGGTACCAGTTGTGATTTCTTTTCGTTTATGGTGTACCTCAGACAAGTTAGAACCCTTTTTACAAACGCCAGATGATTTAGAAGTATGCCCTGGTTTTCTGCCCAAATTAGACAATCGTCCAGGTATGGATGTATTTGAATATTTCTTTGCCTGCAAAATGCAATAACTGGAGCCAGGCACTTTGTGAATACCCTGGGCGCAGTACACAAGCCACAGGGCAGTGCAGAGAACTGATAATGCAAGTAGCCTGCTTTGAAGCGTATGTATCTTCTGCAAGATTCCCTGATTGGGATGTACAGGTAAGCTTCTTTTAAATCTAGAGTTGCCAACCAGGCATCTTTGCCTAGCATAGGAAGCAACTGGTGAAGAGTCAGCATCTTGAATTTTGGAATGTCCAGAAAGGTGTTTAGAGTAGAAAGGTCCAGAATTGGACGCCATGATTTGTCTTTTCTGGGTACCAGAAAAAGCCTGGAATAGAAACCTTGTCCCCTTTCCCTCTTAAACATGGGGGCTATTCAACTGGTACCAGAAGAGGAAAGTACTTGTTTTTGAGCCTCTGCCCACTGATTTGGGGGCAGGTCTGGCCACCCGTTTGGTGTTGGCAACGTGTGGAAATTAAATCTGTATCCCTGGGACACAGAATTTAAAACCCATTTGTCCTGGGTTATGAGTTCCCAGTTCTTTGCATGAAGAGCAATCTTTCCACCCAAAGGGGCGGCTAAAAGGTAAGTGCTTGGTAATTTTAAAAGGAAGTCATTGTGCCAGTTTACCATAGGGGAATGTCTTGTTATTTCCAGATTTGGAAGTGGAGGCCCCCCATTGCTTAGATCGGATAGTCCCCTAGGACTGAAACCTGGTGCTTTTGGTGTGTCTGAGTTTGGCTTGAGCGGATCTGGAAGGAGCTGGAAAAGACCAATTCTTAGAAGGCCAGTGCCTACTAAATCTTGAAGGTTGCACTTGTAAGAAATCTTTAACAGTTTGCATAGATTTAGCTTTATCTTCCATCTTTTTTAACACTTCTTCAGCCTTATTGCCAAACAGGCAGTCCTGATTTAAAGGAGCATCCAACAATTTTGCTTTGACATGATCAGGCAAAGATTGCTCCTTAAGCCAAGCATGCCTTCTAAGCACAGACCAACAGCCCTGCACGAGGCCTCTAAAGAATCAAAACCACATTGAAAAGTATGCTGTTGATATTTTTACATATGAAATTGGCAGTTTAAAGCCCTGATTGCCAAGGTTGCAGAAGTATAAACCTTCTTACCCCATCTATCCAGCGCCCTGGAGTCTCTATCAGAAGGGGTAGGATTTTAAGCAGTAGAAGCCTTAATGCCCTTGGGCCCCTGAGAAATGGTTTCTGGATCTGCAATAGGATTTTTGTAAAGGAACTTGTGGGACTCGGGAACCCTGTAGTATCTGTCAGGTTTACTAGGAGCCGGAGGCAGGGAATCAGGGTCCATACTGGATTCTGAAAACACATCAACAATGTCTAGTACAGGAGGTATAGCCAAAGGCCTATGCTGAGGTAGAAGAAGGAAATCCCTAAGCCTCTTTTTTGAATCAGAAAATTCCTGACTTTCCCAGTGGAAATGCTCCCTTAAGGTATACAAAGTTTCCCCAAAAGAAAAATCCTCAGGAGGGGAAGCAGAGGGAATGGAATCCTCTGCATCAGAATCCTCATAAGTAGGTATGGACAAATCCAGGTCATTACAAGTGTCAGCAGAAACAGAAATCTGATCAGAAGATTCATAATCAATCTCAGCCCTAGGCCTCTTAGAGGGGGAAGGTGACTACCCCTGATTAGAGTAATTAAATCTTCAGCCATTTTGATCATTTGTTTAGGCATGGGGCCTGAACAAGACATAGATCGAGATTTAGACCTTAGTAATGAAGGTGGAGTCCATTTAATATGCAAGTCTGTAGGCCTGAATACACCCTCAGAAGCCGGTGCCTGCACAGCGACTCCGGACCCATCCAAGGTAGAGACATCCGCAGGTTCCATAGGTGAAGCATCTCGCGGCATACTAGAGGCCTGCAAATCAGAAGTAGCAGGTATCAGGGGCTGTGAAAGCGCCTCACTGAGTACCGACGAACTGGCGACCGGCTTAGGAGAAGCGTCGTTGGCAGTTTTGGACCTCGGCGGCCTGTCTCTGTCTTTATCTTTGCATTTTTTCAGAATCCCGGTAGTCGGATGGCTAACCGACATTTCTGGATAATTAAACAGAGAACAGAAATACTTAGAGGCAAAAATATACAGATGACGGATAGTGCGCTGATTAAATAAAGCACAAAACCAACAGCAAGGTACGTCATGCTCAGGGCCTAGGCAATGAATACAGTACGAATGAAAATTGCTTTCCACAAGTAATGCAATTATTAACTTTTACTGACATCAGTAAGGAGCAAGAAAAAAAGTTTTCCCAATGGGGTACCTAGCTTTAAGTTGAAGACTTTGGTTCTGAAACTCGAAAACGAAAATTTCAGGAGTCTGCCAACCGGCACTTGCGAACTGCTTCTGCTTCGGGCACCGCACGGCAAGAAAGACTGATGTAATGGCATTGTATGCATGTTTTATACCCCTGATGACCTGACTTCATTGAAGAAGGAACAGCAACCAACGCAGGACCAAAGACTTTGTTAATCAGGCCGACTGAGGGCAACCTACCAGCAGATTACCCAAATGTAATGACTGCAACAGTGAAACACTAAGAACATCTGCAGTTACATGTAATGAGCAATAACTCACAAGCAAACATCTTTAGCACATCTCAATAAAAAGTAATTTACATTTGAAGACGACTGGCAACATAGGTTCATATATGTAGCGGTCATCCAATAACAATTTAAAAATGTTAATACTTTCAGCAACACCATTCCAGTAAGTCAACTATCATAACGTTTTTTTTACTTATTGTTTTGACAATCACCCTGTTAAAGCATTCTCTTGCAATTACTTTCAAGTTTATATTTCCTTAACTACAGACTTTCAAACATATATTCGTACAAGTCCTACTGGATAGCAACAACCAAGATTTTTATTTTTTATTTTTTTACTTTAGGGAATGTAAATTTAACTGCTTTTAGTCATTCATGTAAGTTAATTTTCAAAGAACACTTCCAGCTATCCATTTCTGTTAGTTTTCCCATCTATGGTGATAACACTTGTGTTGCAAACGGTACAACATGCCTAATGGAATCACAAGCGTGCAGTCAAGACACTACAACTTAAGAATCATCTGGTTTGCATCCATACAAAAGGAATTTATTTGTGGTTATATCTAATCACCTTGTAAAACACCAACATAATCTTCAAGCACTGTACCCGTAATTTTGCTGACTTTCTTATATAGTTACATGACCCTAAACTCAAACACTGACTATCTAAAGCACATTCTGGCATGGGGTGACCAGAAGGATGAAGCTGCGGTCAGAGCAACACTTAAACAAATATATGCTTTTGGCAAGCTTTCTATAAAATTTTGCTGTAAACAAGATACACAGCTCCGTACGCAGTACACGCCAATTCACAGAAGCAAGTAGTAATGATATTAAATTAGCAAATTCTAATATCTAGTGAAAACCATGTTCATCCATTTAAGCACATAACATGGTTTCAAATTATTTTTAACTATTAAAGACTAGACAGTTGATACTAAAAGTTTAAATTTAGAGCTCTGGGAAGCACTATGTACAATTTCTGTAATTGCTCAAGTCTTGAGCCCTCCCACCACATTTATCTTTTTAATAAAACAGAATCTAAAACTATATCATATGCCAAAAAACTGCAAGGTCAAAGCATTTTATTTCTGGTTTCTTTACAACATAAATGCTCTTGGTTTCTGATCTTAAGCAGTTAGTTGCCATTCCAATACAAGCTTTCCCAAGCACATACCACACAAAGCTATACACATTATGCAAGCTCCATCGTACGTAACAAACGCTTAATGATAAACTCTTTCGGCATAAAACAATGTCAACCAAACAGGAGTTTGGAGTATGACCACAATCAGGGAAGAGAAGGCAGCAGCTTTTTGCCACATCGTATGCATAAATGTCCTATGTTCAAATCTGAAACTGAATACATACATCCAAAATAACAGTTTTACATCGGACAGCTATCTGTTTTTGTCTGAAATAAAAACAGTCTTTGGAACATTTTGAAAACAAAGGAAGTAAACATTAGTCAACACTATCACAATATTTACATCATTTGTCTAAAATCTGAATTAAAGCTTACCTTCTTTTTTTTATGCTTCTAAGTGACCAGGGGTGGGTGCGCCATGGGCACAATATGTTACTCATTTCAAACAGCACCCCCCTCCACAAGCCATGAATCCCCCCCAAAACACACATACAAACACGCACACACCATAAAATGATCAACTTCATAGTCTACTTTTATAGACTTGTCTTTATCGCAAGGTGCTGCATGAGGAAAGAGGTCTTTATCGCAAGGTGCTGCATGAGGAAAGAGGTCTGCAAGAAATTAGAAAAGAAAAGGGGCAAAAAAGGAATGCTCAACGATGTGAGAGGACCTGGGTGTGATGCCAGATTCATACATTTATAAAGATAACAGGGACACTGAAAGGGATGAACGCCTTTCAAAAACTATCAAGTCATGAAAGAAATGCTAGGGATGAGGCCAGTAATACAGAGTGAGCAAGTCAGGTAGAAACAAGGCATAAACCAACTGCAGAACAAAGAATAAAAGCCTTGGGGCAGGCAGGAGGGAACAAGGGAAAAGTGTAGGATCATGAGGAAAAAGGAAGAAATCGGGAAGATGGGGTTATACAAGGAACCATACCGCACCACAAAGACAGAGAAATAATTAAGGGCAGCTACAAGGGTTAATAAAGACTGAAGACCATCACTGCTTTGAGAGAACGCATCGGAGATGGGACAGAAGACCATCACTGCTTTGAGAGAACACATCTGAGATGGGACTGAAAACCATCACTGCTTTGACAGAATTTATCAGAAATGGGAAGGACTATGCAGATGAAAAAGGGCACGTGAAAGAAATTGAAAAAAGGGAGAATCTAAAAATAATAAAGATTGGGGGGGAGCAAAAAACCTGGAGATGGCAGGAAGGGTGGTGACAGAGTGAGCTGAACAGACAAAGGGAAATGGAAAAGAAGAGTCTGCATACAAACTTCCAGAGAACTTTAGATGCAGCACATCAGAATGCATACATGAGTAACCAAGAGGGGAGCACACATCTCCATTATGACTGCCTATGTGAGAAACTAATTTAACGATCAGCAGAGAAATCTTGCAACGCTTCAAACTGAGGGCTCAGTGACATTCTCTGCAGTCGTGCTATGCAAAAGTAAGGCAAGAGAAAAAGAGAACACGTAGTGACTGAATTGTGATAAGCTGAACAGAACACAGGCTCAGACAAGGATAAAGCTGGTTGACAAAATGGATGGGTCATCAGCTACATGTCAGGGTCCCTCCTCACCTACACGTGGAAGGAAAGTAGGTCCTGGAGACCAGTAATCAAACGCATCCTTTTAAATGAATCTGGGATGAGAACTGGAGGAGCTTCTAGTGGCTACTCCAGTGTTTTAAAGAATTACAAGTTACTTTTTGTTATAGCTAATGGAGACTGGGACACTGCAAATTGATTAATTTTTACACTTTCTGACACAAGTGCAGAGACTGAAGGCTTATAGTACAATATACTTAGAGCACTGCCCATTTCCGTTACTTAATCTGAATTATTATTGAACAATCAATATTCAACCCTTTCTCAAGTTTGATCAATTCAGCACAGTTACCCTGCTAAGGTGCGTTAAGTTACAAAGCAGTAAGAGTAGAAAGGAAGAGAAAACAAGGAGAAAAGCTGACAAGGATGGACTTACGCTGTATCAAAAGTCCAGGGTAATGAAATATTCTCATTAAAGAAAGCTCTAACAATACAAGCCTGAAAGAATACTGCTCAGAAACTAGACATGGTGCTACCCAAAGTGTATGTGCAGAAAAGATACAGGACAAGGAAAACGACACAGATCAGGTATATTCAGGACAAAATCAAGTGCAATGTGAAGTCAAAGATGGTCGGCACAATATATGTTAGTCCTAGGCCTACAGGGGAGACAAGAGATGCATATTCGGTAGCTTCAGTAAACAGATCATAGGATGCATATAGGAAGCAGGATAAACTTTAAGTGGAAAACCTCTAGTGGAAGTTGGACATGAAAAGAACGGTAGGACACTGAAGGAAAGAAACAGTGTCAGTAATTCAACAATAAGCACACTTGCCTTTGGTGAAGAAGGCTGGCAGTTCTAGTCCCACACTAGGAAGTTGGATTAATTGTCCAAAGCTGTCACTATAGTACAGCATAAGTGGGGTGCTGCATTCCAGTGTGCCATCCTTTAGATAAGACATTAAACCAAGGCCCTGTCTGCCCAAATCAGAGGTAGCTCAAGGTGGATAAAAAAAACCCCACACATTTCAGAGTATGGGAAGTTCCTTGGTGCCCTGACCAAATGTTTCCTACTTCGTATGAACAGGACTTCAGGTCTCCTCTGAAGACAGACCACTGGCAACAAAGTGTGAATAAATAAATACTCCTGACATAACAGTCCAACTCAGACAATATGCCAGGAGAAAACTGATGTGCAAATGTGTCAAAGAAGCGTTTAAAAAGAAAAGGCAACAGGGAGAGAAGCAGATTACTGCAGAAGGAGAAGCTTTACCCTTTAAGTAAAGAAAGCTACTGCAGGACTGCAAGAAAAAGTAAAGGAACTCTAAGGGTACATCAAAGACATAATTAAAAGGGGTACAAAATCCTGCATTGCAAAGAAAAAAAATGGTTTAAAACAGGCTTCACTAAGTTTGAAAGTAAGAGTATAACTAAGAAAAACATACTTGCAGATGAAAAACAAGGACGGAGAAGAAATTGACCTTTAATTAGCTTTACTGCTCCTTTTTAACGCCTCCTTTAACAAGTCAAAATAGATTAGACAGAGGTGGCTAGTGCAGTAAAGGATGGGATAAAGACATGATTCAAATAAAATGGTAATTACTGGAAAATTCCATCTCGTATACGGTTAAACAAAAATTCTGAACAGAGCTGGTAACTTCCAGAATGCAAAACATGTTTTACACAGATAGGTAACGGACTTAATTAGAAAAGATCTTAACAGAATAGCATAATCCAATTTGAAGACTAGATCACCACTCAGTTTTATGAATGTGACATTTCTGGACTCTACCAACACCTCTGGCATAATTTCTCATGCAACAGTGAAAGAAAACTTAAACAGCCCAGCAGTAAAAACTAAAGCAGCGAGTATGATAAAACTAAGACGCTTACTGAATATTAGCAGAGGAACACACTGGAGGAAGGGGGTTGACTTAAGGAGGCAGTACTTAGGGCTACACCCCTTTAACTTATGTCACATACCATCCTTAAGATGGCCAGCAACATTAATCTGTTCAATATTAAGTCACCTTACTGAGTCATCTACCTGTACAAATAAAATTAAATACAAAACCATGGCAGATAACCCCTTTTTTTCACATGTACTGTATTTTCAAACATATGGAGTGGCTTGCAAAGTAGGAAAAATGCTGCAGCTGTAGTTTGATGAAAACAAACAGAAAATGAAAAGTTACATATTTTAACAGAGACAGAAATCTGGGGGAACAAAACATGGATGGCTGGAGGTTTAGCAGGATACAGAGGCAGAAGGAAGAATCGGGAGTAGCAATTATCCCAGGGTGAAACAGTAGTGCTAAAAGTGAATGGGGTACTGAGGTATATGGATGTGGGGAGGAGGCTTCAGAAGCTGAGGCCATCCTTCCAGTGTACAGGACACAGGTAAGTCTGTATGTGAAGTACTGCATCCACTTCTGGTGGCCACACAGAGACAAAGCTTGGACAAAAAAAAAATGCACTTAACTGTTACCAAAATAATGAAGTGGACAGACTGGATTATGAGATTTGGTAGGCACATAATGAATGACCTGTAGTACAAATTCAGTACACCAAGATAAATCCAAAGGATGGTGGTGAAAAAGTAGCAATGAAAAAAACTAAGGTGCAGAGGTGGCAGGTAGAAGACAGAAGGACTCAAAATTGACATATTTTGAAGATGGCTGCCTGCAATGTGCAATATACATCAGGAGATAAAAGGCGCCTCAGATAAAATGTTAAAAGCTTCAACATTTCACAATTTACATCAGTGAGGTGTCAAGAGGACTGAATCACTGCTGGCCTGGAGTACAAATATAAAATCATACTGGTAGTACATATTGCAGGGAAAGACAATCAAGGAGTTTGCAACTGGTGAGAAATGGGAGTTTTAACTCATTCACTCCGCACTCAACCAAGTGTAGGAAAACCACAGGGAAAGGATGAAGAGGCAAATACCTAGGAGTTGTGTGCAACACTCTGGTAGGCTTGACAGACCATAGGCCAGCTTACATTAAAATCTTACGGTAGTCCAGCAGAACTGCACAAATGATTTAGTTCCAGTACAACTACTAAACTTCTCATCACAAGGTAGCCATACATTGTAGCCTGTACTTGTCTTCATGACATCTTTTCAGCACTAAATTCACCAGCTACATGTCCATTCTATGTAGTACTAAACAGCTGCCAAGAGAGAGGGCTTGTTTGTAGAAGTAAAACAGCACAAGAGGAAATAAGTCTGCATTTGCTTCCCTGTGGCAAGGCAAAAAAGTAAGCATTAAGGATGACCTTTATGGAGCTGCAAGGCACCATACCAATGACCACTGCAACGTTATGACAAGTGCAAAGATGCACTACAGGTCCGTGCAGTTGGACTGGTAAACAGGAACTCTCAAGTAGTGTACTCTATACGTCAGGGCACAAAGGTACACTGGACACATGAAGACAAGTCTTGCATATACACTTATGTTTTTATAGGAGTGGAAATGAGTTGAGGATTTACCAACGGAGCTGACAGATGCAGGGAATTCCTGGCACTGACAGCTGGTCACAGTGAAGTTAGGCTTGAATTATTACATTTTATTTTGGCTGCTGGAAATTAATGCTAACTGGCGCATTTAAAGATGCTTTTTTTCAGCATGACTCCGTGCTGCAAGTATTTGTAAACAGAAATGTAATTTAACATCCACATGCAGCTTGATGCGATAAGCCATGCAATGACGCAATAAGGTATAAATCTCTACTTGTACTCAAAGCAGAAGATTAATGGCCTTTGTTTTGATAAAACCCAGCAAAGTCTCCCCTCCTTTACAGGAACTACAGTTCATAAATCACTACATTCTGTAAATAATTTAAGCAATGCCATTTATGGCATTACCCTGTTTACATTAAACATAACATTTCAAATCTATAGAACTTTTTTCCTAACAATCCTTCAGTGCAGCAGGCAGTTGTTTAATTCACTGGAAATGACAAATTCAGTAACACACACAGAACACTCTTAACATTGCTAAAATATGTTAGACTATCAACAGTCCACAAAATATCTAGGCTAGATACACCAACAGCTAAACCAACCAGTCAGCTTTCAGGAGGGTATAATCACAATTTGTTTTAGAGTGGTTAGCTGATACAGGAAGTCACCTACCTATACTGATAACAGGTAGCATGAATTTCATTTAAGGAAGGAATGATTTACACACACTTTCCATAAAATCAACAATAAAAATATTTATAAAGTGCACTGCTAGATAGCTTTAAGCCAATTTACATGCTAATAATCCAGTGAAAATAAGATCACGCCATCTTACTTGCTTTACAAAAATGCAGAAACCCTGAAGTGACTGCTAACTAGTGGGCATGCCATTCTAGTTGCCAAGTTAAAAGATGTGAAGCACATTTACACAAAGGTTAGGAACAGTGCATGTTGCACACTTGCTTTGTAACTATAAAGCTAATGGCAGTACATCAATAATAATGAAGGCGTAAAGGCCTCTCAATAATTTTTGAAAGAGATGATAAAAGTGGGCATGAATTAGGGGACAGCAGATAAGAAGTAAAACAAATCCATGTGATAAAAGGTTAACTGCATTCCAAGTTTAATGTTAGACTTCATTCCATACAGAGTAGGTTTGTCCTTCGGCCTACCCAGTCTGTCAGCCTGCTAGGTAACCATATTTCTTTCACTTTTATATGCCACTGAGAAACTAATGTCCACACCTCTTCCAGTCTCCCTTTGAATCAATCTGCAGAAATGGATTTCAGTTCCTGATGAAAATTCATCTGGTCCCCCAGTGGGAAGTCAGTATTACTTTATATTGCAGTTAGCCAACAAGTTAGTTTTGTTTCGATTTCTTTCCTCAGAACAATGTTAGATTCCATCTCTAAGTACTCCATTTTTTTTTTAAACAAACATCTTTATTGAATTGCCACTTATGACAGATTTTTTTTATTGACAACCAGGACTAAAAGATCACTCATACTATATCAACAATGACAGTATTAGAACTCTCCTAATACTCTCCTTAAACAGAAAACACGCAACATCTCAACGGAATGAGAAATTTTTATATATAACTGTTGCGTGTAGAATCCACTAAGTTGCATGTGGGCTTTCTATTTAGAAACTTCCATTTTAGAATGTATAAATTTAACTACTGTTTGTGTATATATGTAAATAAAAATATAACTACTCTGTGTTTAACTGGAACTTGGTATAATGCAATGTAAGCAAATGGAGCTTTTCTCCCTGGGCCTCCACTGAAAATGGGTATTACCCTGTCAGACTTTTCTGGTAAACAAAGACAAACATAAAAGGTTTTTGCAAAACATACATTTTCATGGTACACAGACATTACTCCAGGACACCATCGGTCAGGTTTTCTACCAAAAGTATAGGCTGCAATTATTCCATAAATAACTTATTCTTTTCCCACTATTCAAAATGGCCTTGCATCTCAACTAATCTTCACGGTCATAAATTCCAATCCTTCTTTGGCCACTTCAAAGATTTCCTTTTCTCCTGAAACAGCTACCCTGCAACTTCAAGTGCAGATCTCACTCTAAAATGTACAAACATGCACTTGGAAGATAAGAGTTGCTAAATTTGTCTTGTTCTATTTCCATTTGTCCCAAAGTAGTTTCATGTGCCAAATCAATTTCTCCCATAGGAGTTTTATGCTGACTCAGACAAAAGGCCAAACCCTGCAGTCCCAGACAGACCTAAAAATAATGGGAAATATAAAAAACTACCCTGGTGGTCCACTAACAAACTCCATCATAAAAGAAAAAGCAATTTAAGTACACTGCAGATCAAAAGACCCTCACTCGTGGATATCAGAAATTTAAGTACAAATTAAAACAAATACGTACGTTTACTAAAACAGCCTCATAAACTTAGCATCTGAATCTAGGACAATTAAAATCCTTCTTTAGCTATATTAAGAAACACCAAACATTACTCTGAACTTTTTCATAATGACACCACCCACTCTGGCCCACTAGACATTGCCAACGCTTGATCATGTGGCAACAGTAGTATAACTCCTATTTAGAGCAGCCAGTTGTCAAAGAACAGCTTTTAGATTTAACAAGTCATTTCCCACTTAACATTCAGCATTGATTAGGCCACTTACTGAATACAATGCCTCCTTTGGGATGTACCTCAGACACTAAGATCTAGAAAACCTCCCGGGGTTCCAAAAGTATGACATTCACTAGCTTAAAAATCCTAAGTTACCAGAAAAGACTGGAAGCACTGCCCCTTTACTCAGTATCTCCTGATGAGAGACCTACGCCTTGCCTTCCAATGTCATTAGGGATCCAATGGTCCTGGATCTCTTGACACAAATCAGACAGTCTCACAAACACCATGACCAGAGATATAAATCTTTACTAGCAGATAATTAAAACATGATAGAAAGATAAGTGTATTATACAGCACCTACCCACCTCTGGAACAGTCTTCCTTGCAAATTAAGCAGTGGGATACACAATCTTCATTCAAAAATGACCTGTATAATTGGATGAGTAGTCACAAATTTGCCCCAGGCTTGACTGGCCTAGCCCTCCACTAGAAAGGATATAACCAAGGGGAGGGCTGGCAAAATGTAAAATGGTTGCAAGACTTCATTGCCTTAAGTTTTCCTATAATTCAGTCCCCTTTTTCAAGGGACGCTACACTAAATGTTCATACTTATTGATTTGCTAACCTTTTGATCAGTATCTTGTTAAATCCCTTGCTTAAAGCACACTTGGTATTGTGCCTGGAGACCAAGACTGGAAAATTCTGTGTCATTATCTGGGGGCACTGTACAGATGGCACTGCTTTTATATCTCACGAAATATATAAAATATGTAGCTACAAATGCTCACTGTGCTGTAGATACGCTACTTATTTGTTAATTGTTAAAAATAACATTCACCTCCTTCAAATTTATGAGGTGGAGCTAGTGCTTAGCTGTAAAGACCACCTTAAAACTAGCCAGTTGAGGCCCCCTATGCTAGGTCTCAATCATCCATTAAGAAACGTGGCATCCATGATTGACTCCAGCAGGAAAGCCTATCAAAAGAACTCTATGTATAGGAAGGGAAATATTCAGTGAAAGAACAGATGGCTGGGTTCCAACCATACACTCGTCAGCCACTACTGAACCTTCCTCATAGGAGACTAACAAGTGGACTAATGGGATGCATACTGATATGTGGCAATACGGAGTCTTAGGCCACATAACCATACCTTGCATGTCTTGGGGTGCATCAGGTTGAGGAAAAAATTAGGCTTCACAGCCTTTTTATTTGGCACAGAAGAGGATCACTTTCTTATTGCCTAGACACTAAAAATCAGTCATCTCTGGCTCCAGGCTGCATTTCAGGGATGTTGAAGGCGGGAGTGAGGACAGACATCATGAATGCAATTGTCTTTCTCATCTCGGAGAAGATGCTTAGATGAGGCAGTCATAAATACAGGTACAGATACAGGTGTAATTCCACTTTATCTTTACAGGAGTGAACACCAGGGTCAAACATTTGGTGAAAACTAAGGAACAGCCTAAAAGACAAGTGAACTGTAAAGGACTGCCTCCAATTCAAGGTTGGGAAAAACCTCTGTGAATGGAATGGATTGGGGTGTGCAAAAAAGTGCATTTCAGGTCCAGTGTGGCTAACAGGGTGTCCTTGTACAGCAAGGAAGGGAGGTCCTGCAATGTTCCCAATCTTTTCACAACCAGCAAGGAGTTTTGTCTGGATAATCCTCTATGGGTCAATCCTCTGACATGAAACAAATGAGTAGAAATCCCTTCCACTCCATGTTCACGCTGCTTCTGCTCTGCACTGTAGGAACAAGCATACCATTTGTAGTTCTACATCTGTTGGTAGAACTCAAAACATTCCTAAAGATACAGATAATTCTATCCTTCACTCTTGAAAAATTGAGAAACTGCAGATGTATTCTATATCACTGAAGTATTCTAGACAGAAGGGATCTCCCACCCAGGGAAGGCATACACTCTGCCAGTATACCAAACCCTAATGATCTTTGTGCCATATGTCATACTTGTGCTCCCCACACAGAACGCAGGGTGTGAAAGGGACTCAAGGACGCAGCTACCCAGAACTTTTGCTCCAGTTCAAACACCATTATTGCTAGTTGGTCTGAATGCCTTGTTGCTGTGCTGGGTACCTAGCCCCAGATAAGTGCCCCACTGGAGGGTCTTTTCCCTTCTTTTCTTGGTCTTGTATTTTATTTTGCTACCTAGAGTTCATGCCATCCAAGAAGGGAAAATATTAGAGTGGGAGGTAGATTCCCCCATAA
>NC_056737.1:1141903863-1141908863 GCF_019279795.1 Protopterus annectens
TGTTGCAAGGAAGCCTAAGCAGCAGGCCCAAAGGCAGCCTGAGTCAACTTCTCCAAAACAAAATTAAGATCTCAGGAAGGAGGAACAGGTTCCTTGGAGGTCTAATATTAAGGACCCATTTAAGAAATTTAGTCTTAAATCTAGAAGCTAAAGGAGGAGATCAAGGCAGTCAAGCAGAGATAGCAGATAAGTGGGCTTTAAAAGAGGAGGCCAAACCAGCATTGAGCAACTTGCACAAATAAGAAAACCAAAGTAATATCCACAGAAAGAGGGTTCGGGTTACCAAACATATACCAGATGGATAAGTAGGATTTCCTAGTAGTAGGTTTCCTGGTCTGCTGCACGACCCTCAGCATGTCCTCAGGAAAAAAAGGTGTCTACGTGAAATCAAAATCCTATCACCCACAGTGTCAGCTGAAGCATGGACAGGTGGTGATGGATGAGACCCCTTGTCTTGTGTGAGTAGCAAAGCCTCATTGGATGTGCTGTAAGCTGGATCCTTTGACCTCCAACCAGCAGAGGGAATCCCACAATAAAGCCGGGCGAGCCTCCAGATACTCACTGACCTTGGGGGAAAACACCTAGCGGAGGCCAGACAGTGGAAGATTCCAGCCATAGTTGTTTTAACATTCTTTCCTAATGGCCGTTTCTTGGGGCGGGAAGTTCATTCCACCGTATCCTTAGTAAGAAGCTGAAGGCGCTGATTTTCAAGTTACAAGGCAAGGGAAGAAAGCCTACTATGCAGGGTTTTCGGTACAAAAGCCTGACAAACATAACAGGTTGCATGGTTGTGAGAAGCTCCTAGGCAAAGACTTATCGCAGTGATCGTTATGGGGAATGTGTGTCCCGTACTGGCATTTACCCTTCGTGGATGACACTAACCCTCAAAAGCGACAAAAAACTAAGAAAAAAAAAACTCCAATGGCGTACTTGTCTGCAACAGCTCGGTACCAGCAAAACGATGTAGGCATTCAAACCAGTGAATGAAATATGCGTTCAAACTGGTGGTTAAGACCTAGGTGTTCAGACGGATTATCTAGAGATGCATTCAGCATGGTGGCAAGGAAGTTCTGAAGATGGTACGTCTAGACATCACCTTTATGCCCTAAACTATGCAAGAAGCACATGTGTGATGTTTGGTGTACCTTAAAGCAACATAGGCTTTTATTTATTTATTTGACATTTGTTAACCGGGTTTGTCCAACTGGGCTTGTGACCCATTTTCAGTGGAGACCCGAGGAGAAGAGCTCCAGTAATACATTTTAAAACAAGTACAATTTTAAACAATATTGATATAATAGCAGTTATAGCAAAACGATTCACATATGTTGGGTTACATGCATAAAGTTAAAGTTGCATTAAAAAGAAGCTAAGTAACAATTTTACATTGATATATTTCAATAGGTCAACAATAAACATTTTTTGTTTGTATAAAATTGTGCAAATGCATAGGAGACACATTGGAGAGACAGGTGTAATGAGGTACTAAGTATGGTCCTTTTGAAGGTACATAAAGGGAAGGAAGACTAGGTAGGGTCATGGCAAAAGCAGGTTCTGGAATTGAGAAAATAAGCTTTTAGTTCATTTTTAAAGAGTGAGGTGTGGGAGATTGAATGCAAGTCAAGGGAAAGTTTGCTCCAAGCATGGGCAAGGGAGCGTTTGTAGAGTAGTTTGCCTACTGACCTTTTTGGGTGGTAGATATCAAGTAATTGTTGGTTAGAAGTACGGAGGGTCCGGGATGGGATGTAGATGGAGACTAAGGAAGATAGAGATGGACAGGAGAAGGATTTATAAAAAAAAGAGAGTGTAGCATATGAAATTGATAAGATAGCAGAAACTGGGGAAATTCAAGCCATTGAAGAGAGTTTAAAGAAATGCAGTGGTGTGAGTTGTATGGGGAGTTAGTAATGAATCTGGCTATTTTATGGTAAGTCTGTTGCGGTTTGTTTAAAGTGGAGGACTGGATATTGGTAAGAACTGGGGCAGCGTATAAGAGGGAGGGGAGGAGGAGTGCCTGGCCCAGGGTAAGTCTAGATTCAGGGGTTAGGAATTTTTTGTTCCGATATAGCAGACCTAGTTTCTGGTTTGTTTTTTTTATACATTTGTGTATGTGTAGGTTGAACTTGAGTTCATCATCAATAATGACCCCTAGGAGTTTTGTGTGGGTGTCAGGTTGGATGTTTGTATTGTTAAAAGATGTAATAAAAAAAGGAGGTTTGGTGATGAGAAAGAGAACGGGGAAGGAAAAGTAGGAGTTTGGTCTTTTTGGGATTTAGGATCAACAGGTTGTGAGAGCCACTGTTCAGTGGATAGTAGGGCCCGTTGGGTCAGTGAATGTAGTTCAGGAATGTTATTTGAGATACAAGTGTGGAGTCGTCGGCATACTGAATAAGGGAGGATTCTTTGCATGTGGTGTAAAGATCATTGGTGAAGATATTAAACAAAAGGGGTCGCAAGATGGAGCCCTGGGGAACACCAGTGGAGATGGGAAGGAAAGGTGAGGAGGATGAGAGCCATTTGACAGATTGTTCCCTGCCAGATAGGTAACTATTAAACCAGGCAAGTGAGGAGGGGGATAGGTGGACATTTGCAAGTTTGAATAGTAGTACAGGATGAGAGACAGTATCGAAGACTTTGGAGAGATCTAGGAAGAGACAGGAAATTAGTTTAGTATTGTCTAGGGCCTCTGCAATTATATGAGTGAAGGAGAGGAGTGCAGTGGTGGTGCTGTGGTGAGGACGAAATCCATGTTGGGTAGGGGTAATTAAGTGGTGTGTGAGGAGGTGACTGAGAAGCTGTGAGTGAATACATTTTTCTAGTATCTTGGAGAGGGGGGACAGAATGGCAATGGGTCGGTAGTTTGAGGGGGTCAGTGGAGTTTCCACCTTTATGAAGAAAGATAGTGAAGAAAGATTTCCAAAGGGTGGGGACAGTTGATTCCAGAATAGATCGATTAATTAGTATAGATACAGGATAGACAAATGAGTCAGCAGCAAGTTTGAGGAATGTAGGAGATCGATTGTCAGTGGAAGAAGAGCAAGGTTTTAGCTTGAGTAGTAGAGATTTGATGTAAGTAATGGGAACTGGCTCAAAAGAAAACAAAGTTGTGTTAGTGTGACTTGGAGAGGTGGGTATCGAAGTAGAGTTTGGCTTAGAAGTTGCCAAATTTTGGATGGAAGAGATAAAGTGCTTATTCAGGAGGATAGCTGTTTCCTGAGAGGAAGAGTTAGGGTATGGGGAGGGATTAGAGGGCTTTCCAGGATAGAGGATGTTGATGAGAGTTGACCAAAAGTTTCGAGGATTGGATTTGTTGTTAAGCTGAGCACAGCTATAGTATAACTTTTTGTCATTAGTTGTATGTTTTTTTGCAAGGTTCCTCAGTTGTCTGTATTTTTGAAGAAAAGGTGGTTGTTTAGTTTTAGTCCAGGTTTTCCAAGCATGATCTATTTGTTTCATAAGGGACCTAGTCTCTTTGGAGAGCCAGGGAGCATAGTTTGATTTTACTCTGATCTTCCTAGAGGGAGCTGAGGAGTTTAGAGTATTCATGAAGATGCTATTGTAAGTGCTTACAGCATCGTTTAGGGGAAGGTGTTTTAGGATGGAACAATCTATGTTGTGGAGAAGAGAGTTAAATTGGGATGAAGTGAAAGTCGATAGTTTGACAGTCTTTGATAAGGTAGGGTTTAGGAATATGGGAGTAGTGTCTTAAGATGGTGGTAGGGAGATGATCACTGAGGGAGTCAGGTAAGGTGGTAGGATTGTGGTATTGGTGGGGGGAATTGGTAAGGATCCAGTCTATGATGGAGCTGGAAGTGGAAATTTTATGGAAGCGAGTGGGAGCTGTTTTAAGTTGGTGGAAGCCGTGTAGCTGGATACTGAGTTGGGGGGAGTCCGTTGCAAGTTTGGACCAATCAATGTTGACATCACCAAGGATAAGTGTCTCATATGGTATGTTGTGGGAGAACCAGGATAGGACGTTTTCAAGAATGGGCAGATTGTTACCAGGAGGAAGGTAGATAGAAGCAATTGCAAGTTTTTTTGTGGGGATTCAGATGGCAGTGAAGGATGATGATTTCAGCTGGGAAGAAGTCAGGAATTGGGGAAGGGTATGGTGAGAGAATTTGTATACTGGCGAGACGTCAGGCTACCTCAGCCAGCAATCCCAAGCATTAAGAATACTGCAACAGGGAATGTAAGGCCATCCTACTATCTGCCTCAGTGTCAATACAAGAGAAAATTCTCAAGTTTGTCACTGGGCTGCAGTTGCACATAGGTGATCTTCACTAGGAACAAAAGACAAAGATCTCCATCGGGTTGAGGGAGTCACTACAGCCAAACACTGCTCACAGCCTCTTTGGTATCCAACTTCAGAGGCTGGAACATTTTCCTCACCTTCTTTACTTAGTCACTCATCTAAGGAGCAGCCTGCCTACAATAAGGATTTTTATTGCTCCAGTTAGAGCTTTACATTTCTGAACCTACTGAGTAAGTTTTTCTTTCAAAAGGCTGTGCACCGCTCACAGGGACAGATGTTATGATTCCCCCCCGCCAAACAAACAAGACACAATGAAAGTTCTTGGCTGGCATAAGTCTTCCAGCTGCACAACTTATTGAAGCATTCTTCCAGGCAAGTCATGGACCCTGGAAAGGTTGCCAATTTCCCCCTCAAAAGTTTAAGTCAAATGATGTAATACTAAATAGTCAAAAATCTAAATTTAGACCATTATTAAAAATACCCCCACCAAGACAAATTTAAGAAAATGGTCCCAATCTTGAAACTTTTTTTTTTTTTTTTTTTTGCTGCTTAAGAAGCTATTTGGAAGACACCAGTTGTAGGTTACCTAAATTTTTCCTACAAAAAGTAGTGAAAATGGCAGCATTCGTCTGCTTTATAGCAACGGTCAGCTTGACAGGGGTCAGGTAGAGGTATACTCACAGGTTCACCCCAGAAGTCGCTGCAGCACGATCACAGTGTGAAAAATACGACGGAAGGAAATGTC
>NC_056737.1:1141916363-1141945860 GCF_019279795.1 Protopterus annectens
CCAAAAAATGTACCCTGGCTTTCGCCACCCAGTAAAATTATTTTCCTGTGCCCCTGTCGAGCAGAGCCACAGAAGTGATCCCCGGGGTGAATTTCCCATTTCCCATCCAATCATCAAGATTTTTCTTGAAGAGTGCTAATGAGGAGCTCTGTTTGACATAGATAGGTAGTCTGTTCCAGAGTATCGGAGGTCTCTAGGACAAGAATCTATCCCTCCAGCATGTTCTGTTTATTGTGGTGACAAGGTTTAGGTCCCTAGAGTGTGTGGCTCGGAGGGATTGGGATTTAGCATGTCCAACAGCTCTGGGTTTGACATAGGGGCGATCTCTGCCTAACATACAAAGCTGAGTAGGCGATATGCAATGGAGTAAAACTGTAGTTTTTTGAGACTGTCTGCATAGGGCATCTGTTTGAGGCCAGTAATCCTCTTTGTGAGATATTTCTGTGGTCTTTCCATTTGTTGTAGATGTCTTGTGAGGTACACACCAAAAGGGGCGTTGTACTCTATAATGGGTCTAATGAGTGGTGAGTAGAGGGGAACAATGACCTCTTTTTCTGGATGAGAATCCTTTTGTGATGAGATGAGCCACGTAGAAGGATTTCCTGACCACTGTGGCAATGCGATTATCAAATGAGAGACTACTGTCCACCTGTGTCCCAAGGTCTCATCACATTTTCGGCATTAAGTAGACTACCAGCTATGTGGTAGTTCATGGGTACAGAGTTTTTACCAAAGGGGATGACAATACACTTTTTGGCATTGAGCTTCAGGCCATAGCTTTGACACCAGGTATCTGTCTCAGTGAGGCCCTTTTGTAGTTTGTCCACATCATTAGGAGTTTCGATTATGGCTCCTAGTTTGCAGTCATCTGCAAACTTTGTTAGCCAAAGACCTTCTGTGCTGGCCTGCACTTCAGAGAAGTAGATATCAAACAGGAGAGGACCCAGGACTGAACCCTGTGGTACTCCACGTGTCACTGCTCTGATGCCGGATTTGGAATCCGCTACTTTCAGTGTGGGTTCTGTCTGTGAGCCAGTTGGCAACCCATCTTGTGACATAGGGATTTATACCTAGTTTAGTGAGCTTATATAGAATTCCAGAGTGGGGGATGGTGCCGAAAGCCTTGGCGAGATCTAGGTAAGCTGTGTGAACCATTTTACCCTTATCTATGGCTCTGGTGACTGCTTCAAAGAAGTCAATCAGGTTTAGGAGACATGATCTGCCTTTTACAAATCCAAACTGGGTAGGGTCTAGAGTTTGGAGATGACCAATGTCTTTGTTTAGGAGTTCCACAATGATACGTTCCATGGCCTTGCAGACCAGGCTCGTCAGGCTAATGGGGCGGTAGTTCCCGGGGTCCGTCGTGGCTCCCCCTTTGTGGAGTGGGATAACAGTCGCAGTGCGCCATTCAGTGGGTACAAAGCCTGAGGTGAGGCTATGACTGAACATGGTACTTAGGTAGGGTGGCAGTTCATTCTGTAGTTCGTGTAGAACGCAGCCTGGGATATTGTCAGGTCCCATGGATGCTGTGTTCTTGGCTTTGGAGAGGGTGTATTTTTTACCTGTGCAGCCATGATTATAGGAACTTTGCATTCTTCCAGTATAGAGATGGGCCCTCTAGGGGGTGGGTGGGGGGGGGGGGGTAAAGTTAGCACTGAACTTATCTGCTAGGATGTTGGCAATATCAGTTGGTTCTGTATATTTAGTGCCATTGTGCTGTAACTCTGAGCAGATCCAAGTGTTCCCATTTAGATTCTTGACAAAGCTATAGAATGCTTTGTGGTTGTCTTTAGAGTCAGTGGCAATTTTGTTTTCGTAACTAGCTTTGGAGGATTTTATGAGGGATCTCAGCTTCTTACTGAGGTTGACCAGGGAGTTCCTCCAGTCATGGGATTTTACTCTTTTTTGCAACAGTTTCTTTCTTCTGTTGTAGAGTTTGTTTATGGCAGAGGACCGCCAGATTGGCTTCCTTTTTTTGGAGAATAACATCTTGGTTCTATTAGGGATAGCATGATCCATGCACTCGTGTAAGTGCTTATAAAGTGCATTTGTGTAGGATTCGGCAGTCATACCTCTATTGTCATGAAGTTTGCCAGTTCTGTCTTAAGAAGTGTGAAGTTGGCTTTGAAGAAGTTTTTTACGATGGTTTCCCTAAATGGGGCTGGGGGTGGGATGTGGATGTCTACGCTGATTAGCTTGTGGTCGGATCTGACCGAGGAATTGACCTCTGGTGTGGAACACTGATTTCCATTGTTGGTAATGACCAGGTCTAGCATATTGCTGCCCCTGGTGGGGGTGTGAATAAGTTGATCCAAGGTGTTGGAACTTATGAATTCTAGAAAACGTTGAGCAAGAGAGTTGGTACAGGAGTAGTTTTCCCAGTTAATGTAGGGGTAGTTGAAATCACCCATTATTAGGGTGTTGGGTTGTACCCTAATACTTTCCAGTGTATCAAGAAATGAGGAGTGTGAATCCTGGGGCATGGTGGAGGGTCTGTAGCAAGCTACAATTTGGATTGCGGTCTTGCCCAGAGTTAGTTGCACTTGGATAATCTCGGATGCATTATGCTGTGCAACTAGCCTGGAGGTGTGGATATCCTAAATGAATATGGACACGCCTCTGCATTTAGTGCTTCTTTCTGGGTTAGGTGGCCGAAAGCTGTGGTATGAATTGAAGCCTGGTAATGCAGCGGTGGTCTCTGGAGCTTTGAACCAGGTCTCTGCCACTACACAGATGTCAATGTTCTCCATTTTAAGGAGTGCCTCGAGTGAGTGCATTTTGAGGTTTAGACTTCTAGCATTGAGTAGCATTACCCTCAGATTTTGCTTGCCTGTACCTGTTACGGTGGTGAATTTGTCATTTGAGCCTTGCCTAAAAAAGGCACTATAGGGGTGGCAAGAGCCTTAGCCAGTATCCGGAATCCTAAGGGCGACAGGTGCAGGCCATCTCTGGCAAAGCATCGTGGACTGTCGATCATGTCGTCCCAGGCAGACGAATACTGGATCCCCTTAGAATGACACCAGAAGCTTAGGCAATTGTTGAAGTCAATCATTTTGTCCTTGTACTGTGGTATTATTCTGGGTGATGGCAGGATGCTACTCAGGGTTAGGGTCATACCTGCCTGGGATACAAGATCGGAGAGCAAAATCCATGCTGGACCTTGAGACAAGCTCTTTAGGATTGTGTACCAGTGCTGGCGTGGCCAGTCTGGTGCAATCAGTATCATTTTTGGCTTCTCTTGTCTGACCTTTAGGAGTACCCTGGGAAGGAGAGGCAGTGGAGGAAAGGCATATACTGTTTGATTTTTCCAGATGAAGGATAGGGCGTCTACTCTCCATGCTTGCTTGTGATAAATTCTTGTGCAAAATCTCTAATTGGCAGTTGTGAGGGGAGGCAAATAGATCTATGTCTGGGCGTCCCCATTTCCTTGTTATCATGCTGAAGACTTGTGGATCCAGTTTCCACTCGTGGGGGATCCATGAGGTTTCTGCTTAGTTTGTCTGCCAGAGTATTTGTTTTTCCTGGCAGGAATTGTGCTTGCAGGTGAACTTGATAAGTCAGTGCTGTGTCCCATAAGGCCATTACTTGTTTGCAAAAGGGGTAGGAATGTGTACCTCCCTGCTTGTTTATGTACCACATGACCGTAGTATTGTCTGTCTTTATCAGTAGCTGTCCTGGAAGAAGTAGATCCTTGAAAGCTGTCAGGTTTTGTCCTTTCTGGGTACTAAGAAAAGTCTGGAGTAAAATCCTTGCCCCTGCTCTTGTTGTGGTACTTGTTGAATGGCCCTCATGTCCATGAGGGCTGAAATTTGCTTTTGTGCCTCTGCCCATTGATTGTACGGCAGGTCTGGCATACCCTTTGCCCTTGGTAGGGTGTGAAAATGGAACCTGTAGCCTTGGGACACTATGTTCAAGACCCATTTGTCTTGGGTAACCTTTTGCCAATTTGATGAAAAAAGTGCTAGTTTTCCCCCTAAGGGGGCTGCCAAAAGTAAAGTGCTTGGATCTGGCAGAGGAAAGTCATTGTGACGGTTTCTTGTAAGGTTGTGATTTGTCTTCTCCGCTTTTGGAGGTAGGAGCACCCCATTGTTTAGGCCTGTATGAGCCTTGAGGATGAGATCTGCCTCTGGGATGTCTGTATCTGCCTCTTTGTGGTTTGTCTGACACTGAAAAGGACTAATTTTTAGAAGGCCAGTTCCTGCTAAACCTGGGTAACTGTACCTGTAAGAAATCCTTAACTGTCTGCATGGATTTCGCTTTATCCTCCATTTTCTTCAACACCTCTTCTGCTTTAGTACCAAACAAAGTATCATGATGTAGTGGGAGCATCTAATAATTTTGCTTTAACATGATCAGGCAGATTTTGTTCCTTTAACCAAGCATGCCTTCTAATAACAGAACCTGTAACAGCGGCCCTGCAAGAGGCCTCCAGTGAATCATAACCACATTGCAAAGTATGCTTTCCCACTTGTTCAGCTGCATGCAATAAATCCTGCAATTCCTTGTTCTCTGAACATTCAGTATTTGTCAACATTTTCTGTTTAAGCAGTGACATTAAGTATTGCTGATATTTAAGCATATGAAATTGACAATTCAAGGCCCTTACAGCCAAGGTAGCAGAAGTGTAAACGTTTTTACCCATCTGTCCAGTGCCCTAGAATCCCTATCACAGGGGACAGGGTTTTTTGCAGTGGAAGCTTTGACCCCTTTGGGACCCTGAGATATAGTTTCTGAGTCAGCAGCGGGGTTCTTATATAGAAATATGAGAATCCGGGACCCTGTAGTATCTGTCTGGCTTAGCAGGTGCAGGGGGTAAAGAGTCAGGGGACAGGCCGGACTCTGAAAATACATCATCTACAATATCTAGAACAGGTGGAATAGCAAGGGGTCTGTGCTGTGGAAGTAACAAAATGTCTCTGAGCCTTTTCTTAGATTCAGAGTAATCCTGGCTCTCCCAGTGGAAATGCTCCCTCATGGTATGCAGGGTTTCCCCAAAAGAATAATCCTCAGGAGGAGAGGCTGAAGGAATGGATTCTTCAGCATCAGAGTCCTCACAGGGAGGCATAGAATAATCCTGTTCAGAAGAGGAATCAGAGGAAATAGAAACCGGATCAGAAGAATCATATTCTGTCTCTTGCCTAGGCCTCTTATCAGGAGGGGGATGGGAACCCCTGATCAAAGTAATTAGGTTTTCGGCCATTTTAAAGCATCTGTTTTTTAGGCATGGAAGTCCGAGTAGGAGAATGCTGTACTCGTTTCTTTGTCTTTAGAGCTGCTTTAGCCTTTGTCTTTGAAGCTGAAGATGGTTTAACATGCAACTGTGTAGGTCTGAAAACACCCTCAGAAGCCGATGCCTGCTCAGCGCTCTGGACCCATCTGAGGGAATGATTTCCGAGTGTCCATTACCTTGAGTATCCAGAGGCCCAGTCAGCTCCACGTGGGAGTTGGAAAGCGGCCTGTGGCTCTGAGGTAGTGGGAGCCAGGGGCTGCGAAAGTGCCTCACTGAGAACTGGCGAACCGGCGACTGGCCTAACGGAGGCCTCGTCGTCGGTTTTGGACCTCGGATGCCTGTCCTTTTCATTGTCCTTGCATTTTTTTGTAAACTCCGGTCGTCGGCTGTTCCAACGGCATTATATAATTAAACCTTCAGCCAAAGTAATGAAATGCAAAAGCGAACCGACGCTTAATAGTGCGTTGGTTAAATAAAGCACAAAACAGACAACTAGCAACGTTGTGATCAGGGCCTAGGCAAGGAATACAGTAAGAGTGAAAATCCTTAAGAGGTATTTGCTTCCCCACAAGAAATACAACTGTTAACTTTTTCTGGCATCGGACTGGAGCAAGAAAAAAGGTTTCCCCAACGGGGTACTTAGCTTTAATGAAGACTTTGGTTCTGAAATTCGTATTTGAAAATCTCAGGAGTCGGCCAACTGGCACTTGCGAACTGCTTTTGCTTTGGGCACCGCACGGCAAGAAAGACTGAGGAAAATGGCGTCGGCTGCATCTTTTATACCCCTGGCGCACTGACGTCAGGGAGGAGGCGACAGCAACCGACGCCGGACCTAGACTTTGGAATTCGGGCCGACTGCAAGTAGCCTGCCAGCAGGATCACCCAACAGTAATGACTGCAACAGTGAAACATGATGAACATCTGAATAGCCTCAGGAGGAACAGTCAGGAGGGTCATGTACATCCAGGAGGAAAAGAATGAACAGAAGGGAGAGGAGGAAGGGAGTGAATACTGCAACAATGAAGACAAGGACATCTACGGTTATGGTAAGATTTTACATAACTGTACTGCGTCCTTTCATACGATTGTTGCATTATTCTTTACGACAGGGAGAGTACAAGAGCTCAGGACGAAACTTGGGAGGAGAAAGCCACTAAAAAGCTCTCTATAAACCCATGCAGAGTAGCTCTGCCAAAGCCAGCTCCTGCTCTGGAAACATCCAATTTGTAATGCTTAGCAAAACATACGGCCAGAGGTCAAGCCTTTGAAAAAAGCGCCAGAGGAAGCCACAGACCTGGTAGAATTAGCTTTTACAGAAGCAGTAGCTTCTTTCCATGAAAGAAAAACAAAAATAGTCTTGGAGATCCATGAAGAAATGGTCTGCTTAGAAAGCAGCCAAATCTAGATATGTGGGATGAAAAGAAAGTTGCTCAAACTTGTGACTGGCCTTAGTCCTATCCAAATACCTGAGCTGCCTATACAAATCCAAGTTGTGAAGCATCTTCTCACTTGCAGACTGTGGAAAAGGAAAAAAGGAGGACAAATTAATACACTGATTAAGAGAGAATTCATTAGCCACCTTAGACACAGAAGGATTAGTACAAATTGACACCCTGCCCCTATGAAAACCCAAAAAGGGAGGACCAGCCATAAGAGCCTAGAGTTCCGACACTCTTAGCTGACGTAAGGGCCAAAAAAAACAGTCTTCAATATACAATGTTGTAAGAAAGCTGAAGCTACAGGCTCAGAAGGAACCATAGTCAGTCAATTCTTCAAAAAGAAAAAGAAAAAAAATTAACACCCCAGGAAGGTGGAACAGGTTTCCTGTGAGGTCGGATATGAAAGACACCTTTAATAAACTGCTTGACCTCAAGCCTAGAGGCAGAGGATGAGTTAATGGTAAACAGATAGCTGAAATGTGACTTTTAACTGAATAAGCCAACCCAGCATGGAGTAATTCACACAGAGAACCAGAGGGATCTCCACACAAAATGGATCCTGTTTATCAGCAAGGCAAGGAGAAAATCTATTTCATATGGACTTGCTTGGGATTTGCAGGAGGCCAGGTAACCCCTACTAGGAAATCCTGCATGCCCTCAGGCGAAGAAAAAAAAAAAAAGCCTAGAAGGGATCAAACCCTATTACTCGATATCCGTTGAAGAGTGGACAAGTGGGGATGGATGGGAGACCCCTTGTTTTGTACAAGTATGTCCACCCTGTGAGGTAACTTGCGAGGATTGCCCTTGGCTAGGTGTAGAATAAGAAGGAACCAATGCTGTCTGAGCCAAAAGGGAGTCACCAGCAAGGTTTTGTGGGAGTCTTGATTCAACATGAGCAGAACCCTACGAATGAGAGAAAGGAAGTCATAGAGAAACATCTTCCAGTAAAATGAAAGGTCATCCATCTTCCAGGCCAGATGACTTGGGACTCTGGTGCTAAAAAGATGAAGTCATCTGTTCAAAGGGGAGGCATAAAGATCGACCTGAGAGTACCCTACTTTTGGTCAATGTCCAGAAACGCATCTCTGTGAAGCATCCATTTGTGAGCCTGTGTTACGGACTTGCTCATAGTCTGCCACTATGTTCTGCTCTAAAGGAATACATGCAACCTAAAGAATCACATGATACTGGACAGCTAGCTCACAAACTAAGAGCCAGCTTCTTGTTGATGTACCACATTACTGGGGTACTGTCTGAAAAGATTTTGAGAAACCCTGGAAGAAAGAGAATGGAGAGCTCTCATCTCAGATATTGACAGAGACCCTGAACCCTGAGGGGGCAAAAGAGGCTCCCCCACCCAGTGTCTAAGCCATCTGAAAAAAAAGTTCGTGACTGGGGACTGGGGGCTGTAAAGTCCTGGGTTGAGAGTCAGTTGATGAATCCACAACTGAAGCTTGAAGCATAAGAGGGACTGGAATCCACCACTGACGCTTGAGGCATAAAAGCGGGACTGGAAAACCTAGAGGATGACCGGTGTTAAGAGCCCTACTGACTAGGCACCACTGTCGTGTTCTCATATGGATCTTTCTTAGCGGTACTATAGGAATGCTGGAGGCCATGAACCCTAGAGCGCTGAGAAACTCCCTGGCCATAACTAAATCCTGGGAAAAAGACAAAAAAAAAAAAAGCAATCTGACAAAGAGCCTTGGGAGAAGGCAGGAAGGCCAGCATAGGAATGGTCTGGAGCCTTCAATAGAAAAACACGATGCTGAGAAAAAAACAGGACTAATTTCTGGAAGTTTATTGTAAAGCCCAGGCTTTGCAAGACAGAGTACAGAGAAGGTGCTGAAGCGAGATCTCAGGGTGGAAGCCTGAATAAGAAGGCCATCTAGATAAGGAAAGATTTGAAGTCCTCTCATCCTGCAAAAAAAGCAATCACAAGAGTAAGACATTTGGTGAAAACACTTGGGGATGTAGAAGAGCCAAAGGTCAAAGCAGACAACTGAAAATGCAAGGACAAAAAACCCAGTTTGGCTTCGTCAAGGGCAGATCATGCCTTTTAAACTTGGTTGACTTTTTCGAAACAGTCACCAAGGCCATTGACGAGGGCAAGGCAGTCCACACAGCCTACCTTGACTTGGCAAAGGCTTTCGACACAATACCCCACTCGGGCATCATAGAAAAACTCACCAGCTTAAATGTAAACCCATACGTCACAAGATGGGTTGCAAACTGGCTAAGCGACAGAACCCACAGGGTCAGAGTTGCTGGCGCCATGTCAGACTCCAAGCCTGTCACAAGTGGTGTCCCACAGGGCTCAGTCCTGGGCCCACTTTTGTTCGGCATCTACTTTTCAGAAATACAAGCAAACACAGGAGGATTATGGCTGACCAAGTTTGCAGATGACTGCAAACTGGGCACCATAGTTGAAAACCCATCTGACACAGACATCCTTCGGAAGGGTCTCATAGAAACGGATAACTGGTGCCAGAGCCATGGCCTAAAGTTAAACGCCAAAAAATGCATAGTCATACCCTTCGGGAAAAACAAGGTTACCCCTAGTTACCATATAGGTGGCAATCCACTAAGCACAAAAGAGGTTATCAGGGATCTGAGGACCCAGGTTGACAGTAACCTTTCGATTGACACTCACGTTGCCAAAGTAGTTAGGAAGACCTTCTACATTGCCCACCTGATCATGAAGGGATTCACATCTCGATCAAGGGAGGTCATCGTTCCCCTGTACTCATCACTCATCAGACCAATGATGGAGTACAATACCCCATTCGGAATGTATCTGACCCGACACCTGCAGCAATTGGAAAGGCCCCAAAAGTTCCTCACCAAAAGGATAAAGGGTCTCAAAAATATGTCTTATGCTGCCCGACTGAAGGAACTCCAGCTCTATTCAGTCGCTTACCGTCTGCTCAGAGGTGACCTATGCCTGACATACAAGGCCATGTCCAACCCGGAATTAATGAACATGCTTCACCTCAAAAGATCTAAATCCATCAGAACTTCAAGGGCAAGAGACTTAAACCTCAACACGGCTATTAATAGGACGTGCTGGAGGGACAGATTCATCACCCAGAGACTCCCTATGCTGTGGAACAAAATCCCGGTACATGTGAGGCAGAGCACCTCGCTGGCTTTGTTCAAGAGAAATCTTGACCAATGGATGGGAGATCGCAGGTATACCCCAGGGATAACCTCAGTGTCGCTGCTTGACAGAGGCACAGCAAAATAATGGGCATAGTATCCTTCAAACTAAAGGGGTGGCGAAAGCCACAAAACTCTGGGCTAGGCTTATAAATGCCCTAGGGCAGATAGCCTAGTATGAACCTATGAACCTAAAAAAACAGAGAAATGCTAAAACGTCATGAAAAGTCACTGAACAGGGATGTGAAGATAAGCATCCTTGAGATCTAGAGAGACCAGGAAAGCCTGGGGAAGAACGGGAAACAGGACCTGAAGGGATAACATCTGGAAAGAAGGGATCTTAAGATGTTGAGCTGAGAGAGGTACAGAATGAGTTTCCAAGTGCCTTCCTTTCTGGTAACCACAAATATTGTGGAATAAATCCCGTTCCCCTCCTGGGGATAGGAAACAGCTTGAATGCTACCTTGAAAAAGAAGGCCCCGATGTAATTCTGGAAAGAAAAGAAGCTGTTCTTGGAGGCGGTTGAGGGATGCCCAGCAAGAGAGGAAGGTATTTCCAGATCATGACGCGTCTCTGAAAGATGATGGGCAGAACCCAAAAGTTTGAGTGATCCTTAATTGGGAAGGGACAGAGAACGTGAAGAGATAAAGGAACCGGAATGAAGAATGGGGAAAACAGTCAGGTGGAACCTGGAACCGGAATGAAGAATGGGGAAAACAGTCAGGTGGAACCTGGAACCGGAATGAAGAATTTGGAAAACAGTCAGGTGGAACCTGGTTTGTCTTGAAAAGGTAATTTCTCATAAGTGGGAGTCAAGTACATTTAGCAAACACACCTAGAACCCTCTTTACCTTTCAGTGAAGGACTAGACTGCATGTTAAATGCAGATTTAGAGGAATAATTCCTTTTGAACTTGGCAATCGGAGAAACAAAAGTTTCAATTCCTGTAAGGCCTTCCCCATATCCTTTAGGGACTTGAAGCTCAGCAGCTGCAGAATCAAATAAGTTGCGATTATCAAGAGGAGCATCCAGAACTTTAGCCTTAATGTTATCAGGCAAAGGCTGGAGACAAAGACAACACAGCAGCATCTCAAAACCTAACCAAAAGCAGTAGTTCTAGAAAAGGCATCGGCTGCAACATAACTACATTTAGAGTGGCGGGCTACTTGAGAAGTGGAGCCCAGTAAAGAAAGGGCAGGGGTCTTTTCTTTGAAATCAGGGAGGTCTGAGACAGCCTGGGAAGACTGAGAAAGAAGGTCTAAAACATGCCCGGTCATATGGGTCTGGTAATTAATAGCCAGAAAGGCCAAAGTGGCAGCATATACCTTATTACTCAGCCATTCCCATAGCTCTACAGTCCTGGTCTGAAGGAAGTAGTTTAAAAAGCAAAAGTTTAGAGGGTTTGCCAGAACAAACAGACACTACAGAAGGGTCAGCAGAGAGATAACAGAGTAACTTCGTCATCGGGCACCTTGTAAAACCAGTCAGGTTTCTTAGAAGCTGGAGTTTGAGTGTCTGGGGTCACAGAGACGGCAGAAAAGGTACCCTAAAAGGGCAGCCAAGACTGAAGGTACAGCAGAGGGCTTTTGGGACTTCATCTGGAGAAGCTCATAATGTCTCTTCTCAATGTCAGATACCTGAGCCTAGTCCCATTTAAAGTACTCCATCATACGAAAAACAGCATCACTAAAATGAGAGAGTTCTTCAAAGGAGAGTCTGGGCTAATAGAATCTTCCTCTTCAGAGCCATAATCCAAGCAAGACAGGATCTGACAGGAAAATGCCAGACTCTTCCCCAGAATCCAAGCACTCAGAGAAGCCCTGCTCTCTGAACCTCTTGAATGGACTAGAGGACCAAGTGGGAGAAGGTACAGAAACTCCTTGGGGAGGCTTCAGTGCCATTAATGTATTAAATAACCACTGGGTAAAATCCTGCCATTCACGTTAGAGATCTTCAGGAGTAGGTAAAATATGCTTTTTTTCTTTTGAGGAATGTCTACCCTTAGGAGATTCATACCCTTGTCTACATTCAATTAACACAGTAGGAATCTCCTCCCAAACAAGTATCTGCAGAATCCCCCTCAGACCTTAAACCATCAGCCAACACTCCCCCTCAATATCTGGAACAGATACCTGGACAGTCTCAGAGGATGTGCAAGAAGTCAGATCCATGACGGCCTCTGTTAAAGTCACGGCAGAGGAATCAGACATAACCAGGCAATCCTCGGGGCCTTCACCAGAAGAGAGAGACATCTAGGGAGGTGGAACAAAAGCCGACTCAGACCAGACTCTTTTGGCAGGCAGCTGACCTTTGAGACTGGGTGATTCGTCCACTGCACCCTGCGGCAACAAGTTTAGAAGCTGGTTCTCCAGGCAGATGGACAATGACAAGAGAGATGGCAGCAGTAAAGGGTCTAGAGACCCAGTGTTGCCTCCAAGGAGAAGCTTGTGGCAGCATATTTTGTTTGTCCTCCTTTATCTTCTGTATTATGGTGATAAAAAGGACAAGACAAAGTATACAGGAATAGGGACAAATGCTTGGCAGAGAGAACACTGTGTACGGTCATGAGAAGCACTCAAACAGAAGACACTGCTTGTGATGAACCTTATGAGGAATCTGCCTCCCACACTGACATTTTCCCTTTCTGGATGACCTGTAAACCTACACCACTGAAAAAGTAAGAAACCCCAACGGGGGGTACTTTTCTGCACCATGGCTCAGTAACCAGCACAGAAGAGGGAGCGTTCAGACAAATTGAGTGCTGGTGTTCAAAACTGGCCTAGGCTTTACCTATGAACCTATAAACACAGTTAATCTGCTGAAGAGCTGGAATTTTAAGATTCAATAAGTACCGCAGTTAAGAAGCATTAGATGATAAACTGCAGAGCAGCAGTCGTCTGAATTAGGCAACTGTCCGTGTAAGGGTCAGTGTGATTCACCTTAATTCTGCAAAAAACAAACAATTACTTAAGCAAGCTATTTGGTAAATACCATGGTTGCAGCTGATAAGCCAAAAGGCAAGAGGTAGATGGGAAAAGGTATCCTACTGCTTCAAACCTGAGGTACTGCTAGTCTGTCAAAGTTACGGGTACATGAATATGGGCACATGGATATGGGAATCCTTAAAATTATCTTTTAGTCTGCTCATCTCAAGCCGCTAGACAGTCTGAGTAAGTGGAAGGTGTCCTGCAGCTTTGGAAGCTGCCCGCCTGTTATATCCTTGGCAGAATATAACCAATATAGCTAAGGCTACTGCAGCAGTGATCATGTGATTGTATTTATCTTCACACTGCTCAAGTACCAACAGTAACTGTGTACAACACTCTACATAAGGTGCAGTACCAACCACGCTTGAATAAAGTGGCCAGCTGATGGCAAACAAGTCCTTTACAACATCCACATAATGTATGAATGAGTGCCGACACACACCAGATAGATTCGCACACAGCCATGTTTAACCCAGGTACCAGTGGCGCAGGAGTTTAGGACAGTCTCACTACAGAGTATTCAAGCAGATATGCAGGAGTGTACAAGACTACCCCTTGCTCCCACACAAGGAACTGGTACAGACAAACCATTAGCACTTCTGGTATTTTAACAATGCAATACAGTTTCATTTTAACTCATTTTCATGGAATTTCATTGCCATATTTTATTCCTGTAATCTCACAGGAAATTTTTAAGAAACAAACCACAAGATCAAATTTTCATGCAAAGCAAATAAAATCCATCCACCCACAACGCCTCTTCCCATTTTGCAGATGGGGTTGAGATGCCACTTTAGTGATGATATAGAGCCAAGGTTCACACCACTAGGTGGCTAGACCTGCCATGGTTGTTCTTCCGTACCACACACTTGCACGCACACACACACTCACACTTATGGCCAACTTAAAAAGTGTCCAATCCACCTACTGCACATATGTGTAATGTAGGAGGAAACCAGAGCACAGAGCACCAAGATACAAGTGCGTGTGCATGTACTTTCTGATTGCTTAAGCTTAAAACTAACCCAATTTTCAAAAAAAGAATATCAAACATTTTATTGCCTTTTCACAAGCTAAACACCCAGAATCACGGTTATCCTTTAGTATACCCCATACAGTGCAGCAAAATATGCTAAAACACCAACACCAAGAGAAACATGAGCAATGAGACCAAGACGCAAGTGATACAACCTTCCAACTTAATTCTCATATTCAAGTGAAAGCTTCCATAGTGGACACCAGCCTTTACCTGCCCTTTGTAATCTCCCTTCCAAGAGAGCAGAAATTCATTCTTCTCCAGTTCATAACAAAGGTGGGTCCTGTTCTTTTACAACTCCACTTGCCAAACCTATCCTACATCCTTGACGGCCATTCGGCTTGCATCACTCATTTAAAAAACTGTAGAAGGTTACACAAAAACTAACTCTAAAAACAGCTTTCAACACTTTGCACTTGGTTCCAATATCTCTGTAGAAGGTGCTGTCACTAAGCAATGTCGAGTGAAAAACTGAAGCATCTGGTTGGTACTACTGCCAACACAGATGGATACATTAGCCCATTATCAAACAGACATTCTATCTTACGTGCAGCTTTACATTGCAGAGATCAAATAATAATTCTGAAAACAATAAGCATCAAAACTGTACTTATGCTGCCTTTAACAAGCTTTGGTTCAAATTGAACCAAAAAAAGTTTTCTATTGCAAATCACCAGTTGACACAGCAAATGGTATTAACGACTTAACTGTATGAAATGCTTTACAGCTACAGTTTAATTACCTTGTTTTTGGAACAGGCCAAGTAAAGTACAGTTGTGTACCTACCATAAATGTAGATGTTAGAGTGTATTCACTGTTGCAGTCATTACACTTGGGTTATCCTGCTGCCAGGTGACCCGTAGTCGGCCGAGTTCCAAAGTCTTGGTCCGGCGTCGGTTGCTGTCACCTCTTCCCTGACGTCAGTGCGCCAGGGGTATAAAAGTTGCAACTGACGCCATTTTCTTCAGTTTTTCTTGCGCCAGATGTCAGGTGCCCCCAGATATGAAGGCTGTAAAGATAAAAATATGCCAAACAACCATGCAAATATCACTAAAAACATTTTCTTCTTCTAAAAGCAAATACACCACATAGGTTATATAGAGTTGAGAAGTACAGAATAGTCCCAGCAAAGAGGGGGATGGTGGGTGGGTAACCAGGACTGCAACAGTGTATACACTCGAACATCTACATTTATGGTAGGTACACAACTGTACTATGTTCATCGTGTTTCACTGTTGCAGTCATTACACTTGGGTAGAATCTCAAAGCTTAAGCTGGGTCTAGATTGGATTAGGCGAGGCTAACAAGCCCTGCAGAACTGCAGTGGCAAAGCCTGCTCTGGATTTGGAGAAGAAAGGTAGGTGGCAGTGCTTGGTGAAAGTGTGCACTGAGCTCCAGGTTGCAGCTTATGATATGTCTTTGGTTGGTGCCCCTCTGAGGAAAGCTGCTGAAGTGGCTGCTGCTCTGGAAGAATGAGGCCTAATGCCCTTAGGCACTGATTTGCCATGTTGTGCATAACGGAAGCGGATGCAGTATCCTATCCATTTGGAGATTGCAGCATATGCTGCAGGATCACAAGGAAGACCTATTATAAAGCAGACAAACAGTTGCTCAGTTTTTCTGAAAGCTTTTGTTTTGTCCAAGTAAAATCGTAGCTGCCTGTGAATATCCAAAGAGTGCAGAAGTCTTTCCCCTTTATTCTGGGGATTTGGGTAGAAAGGCAAATGAATAGTTTGGTTTAAGGCCACATTGGAGACAACTTTTGGCATGAATGTTGGGTTCGTCCTTAGAGAAACCCTGTCCTGGTGAAAAATGAGGAAAGGTTCCCACAGCCATCAATGCCTGTAGCTCTGAAACTCTTCTTGCTGAAGTTATTGTTAGGAGCAGAGCAGTTTTCCATGACAAGAATTTTAGATCAGCTGTGCTGGCTGGTTCAAAAGGAGGCAGTGTTAGTTTTTCTAAAACAAAACTGAGGTCCCAAGTAGGTACTGGTGCTCTCCTAGGAGGTCTTATGTTCTTTGCCCCTCTGAGGTACTGTCGTAGTATAGGATGTGAAAAAATAGGAGGATCCATATTGTAATGAGCTGAAATGGCAGAGGCATGGATTTTAATAGAAGAAAAAGATAGGCCTTTGTCCAACATCTCAGTCCGGTATTGCAAAATCTGAGGCATATTAGGGACCAGTGGGTCGAGCCCTTGTGCCTGGTTCCAAGCACAGAATCTCTTCCATTTTTCCACATAAGATTTCCTAGTGCTGGGTTTCCTGGCTTCCAAAATTACATCCATAACAGCTTTGGAGAGAGGTGCAGTCTGAGTGGCTACATTATCTGCCATGCTGCCAAGTTTAAGGTTCTGAGTAGACTGTGCAGAACCTGATTGTTTTGCTGTGTCAGAAAATGAGGGATTTGAGGTAGAGGCCAAGGTGGGCCTTGGGACAAAATCTTTAGGATTAGGTGCCAGTGCTGGCGTGGCCAGTCTGGTGCAATCAGGATCATTTTTGGCCTCTCGTCTGACTTTTAGAAGCACCTTGGTGAGAAGAGGCATCGGAGGGAAGGCAGAGACGGTCAGATTTTTCCAGTTGAAGGATAAAGCATCCACTTTCCATGCTTGAGAGTGAGAAGTCCTTGTGCAAAATTTCTGTAATTGGTAATTGTGAGGGGAGGCAAATAGATCTATGTCCGGGCGTCCCCATTCCCTTGCTATCATGTTGAACACTTGTGGATTTAGCTTGCATTCATGAGGATCCATGAGATTTCTGCTTAGTTCGTCTGCCAGTGTATTTTTCGTTTCTGGCAGGAATTGTGCTTGCAGATGTACCTGGTAAGTCAGTGCTGTGTTCCACAAAGTCATGGCTCATCTGCATAGGGGGTAGGAATGTGTGCCCCCTTGCTTATGTACCACATAACTGTGGTATTGTCAGTCTTTATTAATAATTGTCCTGGACGTATTAGGTCCTTGAAGGCCGTCAGGGCATTCTGTACAGCTAGCATCTCTTTTTGATTGATGTGAAGATGCAGTTGTTCCTTGGGCCACGTGCTCGGAATACATTTTCCTGCCATATGTGCTCCCCAAGCGTATTCCGATGCATCCGTCGTTATTGTCTGCCTGGCTGTAGGTAGGGTGAAAGGCTGTCTCTTGTTGTGGTGACAGGCCTGTGACCACCATCAAAACTCCTGTTGTAGGCAGGGAATCAAGGTTATGATTGTCTCTAGGCTGTGACAATGCTGAGTCCAAACACTTTTTAGATACCACTGTAGTTTCCTCATATGCAGTTTGGCATATGGAATTAGTAGAATGCAAGATGCCATGAAACCCAGGGCCTGCAGAATTTTTCTTGCAGGGAGCTGGGTCTTTGTTGCCATCATTTGAAAGTAATTAGTCAGTTGCCTTTGTTTGTCTGGTGTGAGCTAAGCCATCTGGGTAGTTGTATTCAAGCTTGAACCCAGGAATATTATCTCTTGAGAGGGCACTAGTTTTGATTTCTTTTCATTTACTGTGTACCCTAGGCAAATTAGTAATCTTTTTACAAACTCCAGGTGCTTTAGAAGAATATCCTTGCTCACTGCTTGAATAAGGCAGTCCAAGTAAGGATATATCTGAATTCCTTTTTGCCTGCAAAATGCAATTACTGGTGCCAGGCATTTTGTGAAGACCCTGGGCGCAGTAGATAAGCCAAAGGGCAGTGCTGAGAATTGATAATGCACTGAGAGCCTGCTATAAATCTGAGGTAACTTCTGCACGATTGTCTGATTGGGACGTGCAGGTATGCCTCCTTGAGATCCAAAGTAACTAGCCAAGTCTCTTTGCCCAGCATGGGCAAGAGTTGTTGTAGTGTTAACATTTTGAATTTTGGAACATCCAGGAAAGTATTTAGGATTGACAGGTTCAGTATTGGTCTCCATTGCTTTGTCCTTTCTGGGTACTAGGAAAAGTCGTGAGTAAAATCCTTGGCCCTGTTCTTCTTGTGGAACATTCTGAATGGCTCCCATATCCATAAGAGCTGCAATCTGTTTTTGTGCCTCTGCCCATTGGTTTTGTGACAGGTTTGGCATAAGTTTTGGAAGTGTGTGGAAGTGGAACCTGTACCCTTGAGAAACTATATTCAATTCCCATTGATCTTTGGTGACCATGTGCCAATTTTTTGAGAAAAGTGCTAGCTTTCCCCCTAAGGATGCTGTCAACTGGTAAAGTGCTTGCCATTTGCAGAGGGAAGTCATTGTGACCAAGGATATTCACACCACCAGGCTAGTTGGCCAACACAATGTGTCTGAAATTCTCCAAGTGCAACTAACACTAGGTAAGACTGCAATCCAAATTGTAGCTTGCTACAGATCCCCCACCATACCCCAAGATTCTCACTACACCTTTCTAAACATATTGGAAAATATTAAGATATAACCAAACACCCTAATACTGGGTGATTTTAACTACCCTGCCATTAACTGGGAAAACTACTCGTGTCCCAACACCTTTGCGCAATGGTTCTTGGAATTCATAAATTCCAACGCCCTGGATCAACTAATCCATAGTCCCACCAGGGGCTCCAATATCCTAGACCTGGTCATTACCAACATGGGAAATCAATGCTCCATACCTATGGTCACCCCCTCGTTAGTCAGGTCTGACCATAAGCTAATCACCCTTAACATCCATATCCCACCCCCACCCCCCAGTAAAGAAACCACCATAAAAAACTTCTCTAAAGCCAACTTCATGCTACTCAAGTCAGAAGTGACAAACTTCATGACACCCATGCAGACGGGAACTGAAAGTTCAACTGCTGAATCCTACACTACGGCACTGTACGAGCACATCCACTCATGCATGAATCGTGCCATCCCAAATAGAACCAAAATGCTCTCATCCAAAAAATGCTCTCATCCAAAAAAAAGGAAGCCAATCTGGTGGTCCCCTGCCATAAACAAACTTTACAACAAAAGGAAGAAACTTTTGCAGAAAAGAGGAAAATCCCAGGATGCAAAAAACTCCCTTACTAGCCTCAGTAAGAAACTGAGATGCCTCAAAATCCTCCAAAGCTAGTTACGAAAATAAAATTGCCAAAGATTCCAAAGACAACCACAAAGCATTCTATAATTATGTCAAGAATCTAAATGGCAATGCTCAGATCTGCTCTGAGCTAAAACAGAATGGCATTAAATATACTGATCCGAAGGATATTGCCAATATCCTGGCAGATCGATTCAGTGCCAACTTCACCCCACTCTCACCCCTAAATGGCCCATCTCAATACCGGAAGATTGCCAAATTCCAGTAATAACGGCCACACAGATACAAAGCACTCTCTAAAGCCAAGAATACAGCATCCATGGGACCAGATGACATCCCGGGCTGTGTACTACATGAACTACAATATGAACTGGCACCTCACCTAAGTGTCATGTTTAATCATAGCCTCACCTCAGGTTTCGTGCCCACTGAGTGGCGCAGAGCTATAGTTATCCCAATCCACAAGGGGATCCACCTTGGATCCCAGAAACTACCGTCCCATCAGTCTGACAAGCCTTATCTGCAAGGCCATGGAGCGTATTATCATGGAACTTATAAACAAAGACATTGGCAACCTTCAAACACTGGACCCCACCCAGTTTGGGTTTGTGAAGGGCCGATCTTGTCTCCTGAACCTGATTGACTTCTTTGAATCAGTCTCCAGAGCCATGGACAAGGGTGAGGTGGTCCACACAGCCTATCTAGACCTTGCCAAGGCCTTTGACACCATCCCCCACTCTGGAATCATAGATAAACTTACTAAGTTGGGCATTAATCCCTATGTCACCCAATGGGTTGCTAAATGGCTTACTGATAGAACCCACACTGTAAAAGTAGCCGACTCCAAATCCAGCTCCAGACAAGTGACAAGTGGAGTACCTCAGGGTTCAGTCCTGGGCCCGCTGTTGTTTGGCATCTACTTCTCTGAAGTACAGGTCAACACTAAGGGACTCTGGCTAACAAAGTTTGCAGATGACTGCAAACTGGGAGCCATTATTGAATCCCAAATGATGTGGATACTCTACAAAAGGGCCTTACAGAAACAGATGCTTGGTGCCAGAGCCATGGGCTCAAGCTCAGTGCCAAGAAATGTATTGTTATCCCCTTTGGGAAAAAACATGTATCCATGAATTAACATATAGGTGGCAGTACACTAAACACAGAAAGTGTGATAAGAGACTTGGGGACACAGGTGGACAGTGGTCTCACCTTCGATAACCACATCGCCACAACAGTCAGGAAATCCTTCTATGTGGCACACCTCATCACGAAGGGCTTTTCATCCAGAAAAAAGGAGGTCATTGTCCCACTGTACTCATCCCTCATTAGACCCATTATAGAATACAATGCCCCATTTGGTATGTACCTCTCAAGACATCTGCAACAACTGGAAAGGCCTCAGAAATACCTTACTAAAAGAATCACAGGCCTAAAGCAGATGCCCTATGCTGACCGCCTTAAAAAACGCCAGCTATACTCTGTCGCATATAGTCTACTCAGAGGCGATCTCTGCTTAACATACAAGGCCATGTCAAACCCAGAGCTGTTGGACATGCTACACTTAAAGAAATCCCAATCCCTCAGAGCTACACGCTCCAGGGATCTAAACCTTGTCATCACAATAAACAAAACATGTTGGAGGGATAGGTTCCTGACCCAGAGACTCCACAGACTCTGGAATAGATTGCCCATACATGTCAAGCAGAGTGCCTCTTTGGACCTCTTCAAGAGGAACCTTGACGATTGGATGGGAGAAAGGAAATTCACCCCAGGGATCACGTCAGTCGCCCTGCTAGACAGGGGTCCAGGAAAGTAAATAATGTGGGAAGAAATATTCAGGGAATTGTTATGGCTAGGCTTGTATAGGCCCTAGGGCTGATAGCCTAGTACTAACCTATGAACCTATGTCCGTTTTCTATAAGGTTGTGATTCGTCTTATCCTCCTTTGGGGGCTGAAGAACCCCATTGTTTAGGTCTGTAGGAGCCTTGGGGCTGAGATCTGCTTCTTGGGCATCTGTATCTGCCTCTTTGTGGCCTGTCCGACACTGGAAAGGACCAATTTTTTGAAGGCCAGTTCCTGCTAAATCTAGGTGGCTGAACCTGTAAGAAATCTTTCACAGTTTGCATTGACTTTGCTTTATCCTCCATTTTCTTTAAAACCTCTTCTGCCTCCATTTTCTTTAAAACCTCTTCTGCCTTAACACCAAAGTATCATGCTGTAGTGGAGCATCCAATAATTTCATTGTAACATGTCAGGTAAACTTTCTTCTTTCAACCAAGCATGTCTTTGAATAACTGAGACTAACTGTGGCTCTACAAGAAGCCTCTAATGAATCAAAACCACATTGCAGAGTATGCTTTCACACTTGTTCAACTGCATGCAATAAATCCTGCATTTCTTTACAGTCAGGACTTTCTGTATTTGTAACCATTTTCTGCTTTAACAATGACATGAGATACTGCTGATATTTAAGCATGTGAAACTGACAGTTTAAAGCTCTTACAGCTAAAGTAGCAGAAGTGTAAACTTTTTTCCCCCATCTGTCCAGAGCTCTGGAATCCCTATCTGAGGGGAAAGGATTTTTGGCAGTGGAAGCTTTAACCCCTTTTGGACCCTGAGAAATAGTTTCTGGGTCCGCAGCGGGGTTTTTGTAAAGAAATTTATGAGAGTCAGGGACCCTGTAGTACCTGTCTGGCTTAATTGGTGCAGGGGGTAAAGAGTCTGGAGACAGACTGGATTCAGAAAAAACAAACAATATCAAGCACAGGGGGATAGCCAAGGGCCTGTGCTGAGTTAATCGAAGGAAATCTCTTGAGCCTTTTCTTGGATTCCGAATAATCCTGGCTCTCCCAATGGAAATGTTCCTTCATGGTGTGCAGGGTTTCCCCAAAAGAGTAATCCTCAGGCGGTGAGGCTGAAGGAATGGACTCTTCAGCATCAGAGTAGGGAGGAAGAGAATAGTCCTGGTCAGAGGAAGATTCAGAAGAAATGGAAACCTGATCAGTGGAATCATAATCAGTGTCTTGCCTAGGCCTTTTGTCAGGAGGGGGATGGGAACCCCTGATTAAAGTAATTAGGTCCTCGGCCATTTTAAGCATCTGTTTCTTTGGCATGGATGACTGTCCAGGAGAATGCTGTACTTGTTTCCTTGTCTTTAATGGTGTTTTTGACTTTGCCTTGGCTGCTGTAGTGGGCTTAATTGTAAGCTGTGAAGGTCTGAAGACACCCTCAGAAGCCGGTGCCTGTTCAGCGGCTCCGGACCCATCTGAGGGTATATTTTCCATAGGCCCAATACCTCGAGTTTCCACAGGCCTCGGTGTCTCCACGTGGCTATCGGTTGCGACCTGTGGCTCTGAGGTAGCGGGTGTCAGGGGCTGCGAAAACGCCTCACTGAGAACCAGAGACTGGCCTAGAAGAGGCTTCGTCGTCAGTTTTGGACCTCGGATGCCTGTTTTTTTCTTTGTCTTTGCATTTTTTATACATTCCGGTCGTCGGTTGTTCCGACGGCATTATGTAATTAAATTGTCGTCAAAAATAATGTAAAGCAAAATCAAACAGACGTTTAATAGTGCATTTATTAAATCTAGCACAAAACCGACAACTAGTGATGTCGTGGTCAGGGCCTAGGCAAGGAATGCAGTAACAGTGGATGTCCTTATGAGGTATTTGCTTCCCACAAGAAATACAATTATTAACTTTTACTGACATCGGTCTGGAGCAAGAAAAAGTTTCCCCAACAGGGTACTTAGCTTTATTGAAGACTTTGGTTCTGAAATTCAACTTTGAAAATCTCAGGAGTCGGCCAACCGCCACTTGCGAAATGCTTATGCTTCAGGCACCGCGCGGCAAGAAAGACTGGAGAAAATGGCGTCTGTTGCAACTTTTATACCGCTGGCGCACTGACGTCAGGGAAAAGGCGACAGCAACTGACGCCGGACCAAGACTTTTGGAACTCGGGAGGACTACGGGTCACCTGCCAGCAGGATAACCCAAGTGTAATGACTGCAACAGTGAAACACTATGAACATCTGCTAAATAGGCTTCATTATTTTCAGATTTAGAAAAATAGCAGAGTATTCTACAAACACAGAATTTTTAAATAACTTCACATTTTGAGATTTTTTTTCTTGAGTTTTCTTCGGTTTTAAAACAGCTTTGGGGTACCACAGACTGCAGCTTTACTACTTCAGTGCATGCCTTAATACAAAAATCATGTGCTAAGGTTCCAGCTACGTCTGGAAACATAACATCCATCTGCCTTGTTTTTTGTGATCAGGTGTTTGCTATTTTCACATAGAGTTATGGTGAATCTAAAAAATAATTAATTTTGTGGTTCGTGAGGGATCACAATTTACAATCCGCTGACATGATTAGGTGGCCTCTCTTGACATCTACTGATGATGACAGTACTACTCAATCAAGCAGAAGCAATTCCCACGGATGGAGCCAAAAACGGAGGTACATGTGCTGAAAAAGCAAATACAAAGAATGATCACATGCTTAATACTGTGTGCCTAATCCAGTAGGATTATTACTGAAACGCTGCACCTTTGCAACAGCCGGCATATCCAAAGCAGTCACTTTGTGTTAAGTCTCTGCACAATACACAAAGCAAAATCCAGTACAGGAAATCTGAATGAAGTGACAAATATACTTCACTGCAATATTAAGCATCTGTACAGCTCTTCGCCCCTCCAAACATTCACTTAGGAGTGACCTCTATCATGCAGCCCATCACCCCACGATTACCGCTATTGTGCATACATTTATGGCTTCATTACAATGTGCTGCACACAGTACACAACACAGTGCTTATTTATTTATAAGCAAATCAGCAGTAACCAGCTCACCCTTGAAAACAGGTCTATAAAAAAAAGTACCCTTGCACCTTTACCCTCAACTCTATTGGTACATGGGTAAATATTAGGTCAACTGCCCTTAAGGGCCATTTTACACCTAGCTAATAATCCAAGATCAGAATCAAACCCTGCACCTTGTCAAGGAGGTGAAGACTTCAACCATTAGGGTTGGAATAATGGTCAAGGTGTTTACCTCAAAAGAATAGTTGTGTAAACTTTTACCATAACCACAGATGTCATATTCTTCTACATGCTGCAGTATTCATAACACAAGGGAGTCTGCCACCAGGTGACCTGTACATCCAGCCAGTATACAAAAGTCTAATGCTACTATGAGATGCATGCGATGCCTCACACATCAGCAAATGTATGTCGGCCATAAAGAGACAACTGGTATAAAGCAGATGTCAGCATGTACCAACCTCAGAAGTGAATGCCACAAAAAACACCAGCCTGATTTTAGTGGAGGAAAAACATGCCACAAGAGGCCAGGCAAGCATCAGGAGGAAGATAGGGGGGGAAGCAATACTACAGCATACATAAAAGAGAAAGACATCTATGGTTATGGTAAGGTTTTCCACAACTATTCTATGTTCTACTATTCATACTCTGCAGTATTCATAACATGTGGGAAGAGTACCAAAGCTCATTCAGAGGAAGAACTGGTGGAGGAGCAGAAGCATTCGCCACAAAGCCATGCAAAACAGCTCTGGCAAAACCAACTTTGGACCTGGAAATGACATAGTTTATAGTGTTTAGAGACGGTATGAACAGAAGGACCAGGTAACTGCCTCCAGGACAGAGCAAGTGTACAATGCTTTAAAAAAATCTCCAGAGGAAGACACTGCCCTAGCTGAATTTGCCCTAACAGGAGGGGAGAGGTTATTTCCATTGGCTATATAACAGAAGGAAATAGTCTGCTTGGAAACAGGTTGACCCACAGTGCTTAGGTGATAAACGGGTGCTCAGACTTACAGATGGACACTACTTTAACAAAACCAAACCAGAGTTGCCTGCGCACGTCTAAAGTATGCAGAATCTCTCACTGGAGGATTGAGAAGGGAAAGGTTGGACGGTTGACAGACAGTGAGAACTCATTAACTACCTAAGGCATAAAATGAGGGATTAGTGTGTAAAGAGACCCTACCCCTACGGAAGACTGTGAAGGGAGAGGAAGACAGAGCTTGTAACTCGGATACCTTTCGGGCAGAAGTAATGGCCACGAGAAGGAGAGTTTTCCAGTTGCAATGATGCAGGGAAAAGGAACTTGCTGGCTCAAAGGGGACCAGGGTAAGCTTCACTAGACAAAATTGACATCCCAAGGAAGAGATACTGGTTTCCTTGGTAGTATGATGTGAAGGACGCCTTTTAAGAAGAGTTTAACTTCAAACTTGGAAGCTAAAAAGGTGAGCTTTTACTGAGGAGTAAGACAGCCCACTTTTCATTAGTTCACACAGATAGTGGATGTCGCAGTGGTCCTGTCCCAACAGTGGTTATAAACCCTTTGAAACTCCAAATGAAAAACCTCTTCCATTTGGAAACCTAGGATTTCCTAGTTGTGGGTTTTCTGGCCACCTGCAGAATGTGAAGCACATCCTCAGAAAATTTCAGAAGGGAATCAAAACCTATCACCCACAGAGTCAGAATTGGAGTTGACATATGTGATGTACTAGAGTTCCCTTGTCCAGTATGAGTAGGTCCATTTTGTGGGGTAAATAGTGGTGATTACCCTTGGTTAAATGCAGGAAAAGGGGGAACCAATGCAGTCCTGACCAAAAGGGGGGTCACCAGCAAGATTTTTAGTTGCTCCTGATGAATTTTCAGCAGGACATTTTGGAAAAGTGGGAAGGGGGAATGCATACAGAAACATCGCCTTCAAGAAAAAGAGCATCCACCTTCCATGCCAAGGGATGTGGGATCCTAGCACAAAATCTGGAAAGTTGTCTTCGTGGGGGAGGCAAAGAGATCTATCTGATATATACCCCTTTGACGGACCATATCCAGAAACACATCCCTGTGTAACACCCATTCCTGGGATTGAGTCTTGGACCTGCTGAGTGCGTCTGCCACAACATTCTGAGTCGAGGGAATGTAGACAGCCTGAAAGATAAACTGAATCTGCAAGGCTAACTCCCAGGCCTTTATAGCCAGTCTGCACAGGAGGTAATACTTGGCTCATTCCTGTTTGTTGTCATACCACAGGACTGTGGTATTGTCTGTGAACCACCTTAGGACCTCTGGAGAAAGCACAAGCTAGAGGATTTGGAGGACGAAAATCAAGACCCTCATCTCTATACTGCTGTGCTCCCTTGTTTGGCCTGGAGACCAGACATCTCTGCCCTTACAGGTTTCCAGTGCTTCTCCCCAACCCAAGTCTGAAGCATCCATGTTCAGCTCCTGAGTGGAGAGAGGTGGTTGTAAGGTTAGAGCTTTTTTGGGTGTCAGACACCTGGCAGCAGTCCCACTTGATACTTCAGGATAGTTTCCCTAAAGACATCCTCCCAAAGGGAAACTGTGCCATTAGATTCCTCTTCTGGTGAGGCATAAACCAAAGGGGAAGAATTTTGGGCTGAATAAGCCAAGGATTCATCTCTGGATTCCTCTTAAATCCTCTTTAAAGGAAAGGAGGGAGGAAATGCAGGAAAAGGGAGACAGAGTGCAGAGTCTGTCGTAGGGCCATAAAGTAAATGAACAGGCCTTGGGACAAGGCCTGCCAATCCAGTGTTTGTTCTTTGGGGGGGGGGGGGGGGGGCAGGAGAAACATGCTTAGTCTTGAGCTTTTTCTTTTTTGGAACCTCCATGTGGTGGAAGGTGGATGGGCCAGATGTCGGCCTGCACACACAGTGTTGGTAGGAACATCCTCCCACAAACTGATCTGGGCGACGCCACATGGGCCTTCAGTAATATCAAGCTGTGGTCCTCTACACCAAAGTCGAACACCTGCAAATCCCTTGCAGACGTGATGGTAGGGTCCTTCACAACCCTCCACTGCAGTACCTGTCAAATGAATTTCTGCTGACTCCAGGACAGCGTCTAGGCCCGCATCAGTCTCAGGAGAGACGTCTGGATCAGAGGGAGCAGTGGGTACATCAGGCTATGGCTTCTTGGCCTGTTCTGGTTGTGGCTCATTTGAAGTGCCCAAAACTGCTTCCATATCATGTGCAAGATGCTTAAGGCGCAAATTCTCAAGATATAATTTCAGGGAAACTTAACGGCTACAAAGGGTTTTGGGTATGAAGGCCTTAAAGACAGCACAGGCACAGTATGGTCATGGTCTGGGCCTAGGCAAAACAAGCAAAGGTCATGAGAGTCCTTATGGGGAATCTGCCTTCCACACTGACACCTGCCCTTCCTAACTAACATGAAATCATAGCAAAATATAGTAACCAAAATATTAAAGAAAAAAAAAAAAAAACAATGAGATACTTATCTGAACCAAAGTTCGCAACTTATCTGATGAGTGACAACCAGAGCAGGTGACTGGACGGGTGGTAGAAAAGTTCTAAGGTTGGTATATGCTGACATCTGCATTATATCAGACATATCTTTACGGATGACGCAAGTTTGCTGATGTTCAGCATCACAGCAGCATTAAACTTTTTGTATACTAGCCGGTTGTACAAGTCAGCCAGTGGCAGACTCCCTCATGTTATGAATACTGCAGCATATCAACAGAAGGACATCACAAGGCACAGGGTTTGATTCTTACCTTTGGGTTTGGAAATTTGACGAGGCTTAAAATGTCCCACAAGGGCAGACAAGATTCATAGGATTACTACTGGGCTACTATGCCAAACCCACCCCGAAAGAATGCATGGCATGGAGGTTCACAGGTGAATACAAGGCTAACTGCCCTGAAGGACAGTTTTAAGTCTAGCCAGTACCTGGTAGTCAGAATCCAACCCTGGAACTTGTGTCTACGAGGTGAAGACCACGACCATTATATCAAACCTATAAAAAATAGCCAAATGGAGACCTCTAAACCTTAAACTTGGCACTTGTAAAGAGTGCACAGTTTGCACCCTTCCAATTTCAACATGTAATCAGCAACAAACTGCTTGATGTACACATGTATTGTTCCAGCCTTCTTTTCACAGTGGCCCAAGGCATAGTTATGTAGAACAACATCCTGTACACCTGCGGCCCTCATCTGCTGCCCTGTAGCATCTTAACAAAACATGGACTGAGGACCACATTACGGTGCTAAGGATAATGCAGTAATGAGAACAGGAAAGAGTCCTAAGGAGAGATGGTTATCTCTGGGGCTGGGTGGTCCAAGTTTGAGCGTCTCGTGACTGATAATCACATGCTCATAACTCTACTGGCATTATTTTTCAAAAGGTAGATAAGTTGTAGTGTTCCTGCATTTTGAGTAGTGGCAACAAGCATCTCACTCCTTTGGTGCATAAAGTTTTACATAATATTCCAACACCAGGCAGATGAATTGCTCACCCTCCTGTGCGCAGCATGGGTGGGAGTGGGGGGGGGGGGTGCTGTAATCTTGAGTGTGTTGTCCCTTTAATGAGAAGATGTCCCATCTGCTTGAAATCTTGGTAGCTCAGGTGAATGTAAAAGATCCAGCAGCACCCATCAAAGAGAGAAGGGAAAGTTCCCTGATGCCCTGGCCAAAATTTCCCCTACTGGTATAAGTAACACCTTATGTCCGTCTCCCCTGTAAAAAAAAAAAAAAAAAAAAAAAAAAAAGGCCAGCAACCTAGTGGAACTAACCTGCTCAACAAAGGATAAAATGAAATGCTGCAGTAGGACCACAATATCATTGTGGATTAAATTCTCATTCATCTCCTCAGAAGTGCCCCTTCCTGTCCAACCCACACATCTGTTGTGCTGTACTTATGGCAGTCTATAAAGGAGTATGGGCAACCACTGCAGGGAAGGAAGAAGAGTTGGGTCTGAGCTGTTCCATTAGCCAGAGGGCCAGGAAAGTTCTACCGAGTAGGAGACCATGAGTTATGTGCATCATACGGAGTCTGCTGCTTCGAATGCCATGCATAACAGAATCCCAGGGTTGTGGTCTAGTAGAGTAATCCATTTCCTGATCCAGGGAAATATTAATACCCCTGTACAACAATGGATTTGTTGTAAATCAATGTCCTGAGCTTTGTAGAAAACTATATACAGGGTGGGGAAAATAATGCATAGAAATGTGTGCATTCCTACACACAGACACAATTTTACATCTGAGACCATGTACATAAGTTACTAAAAGATTGTAAATATCGTTCATAGGTAGAACAGTATAGCGATTGCACTATTAGGTGTGTAACAGAGAACTTTAGAGAGAATAAAAATAAGCTTAAACCCGGCTTTCTGCTAGTGGGGTTATTGAGCAGGCTACTGTTAGGTGCAAACAATCCAAACACCGAAGCAAACTGTGCCACATAAGCTGTAAATCTATTTAAAAATTGTACACCTAAGAGAATGTTTTGTACTCTCCAGGCACATCAACATAGTAAAACAGGAAAATGCTTTGCAGTATTTGTTTATTCTTTAAATACAGCAGCACATGGAAAATGTTAAACAGAGGAATCTAAACAAGACAAGTACTGTGCATCCAGTTAAAACAAGACAAGGAAAGTAACTCCTGAGAAAAACCCTAGTGAACCATAAGAAAGCAGTTAGCTAGCCACACAGAATCACCACAGCAAATGCAGTGCCTTAATCACAACGAAAGCAACATATAGCAAGTAAAATGAAGATAGAGTGTAATGTATCTGAACGAGGACATAAATCCAAAGAAAAGGCACCAACCCCACTATTT